>NW_006408616.1:873614-900376 GCF_000296735.1 Chrysochloris asiatica | reverse complement strand
AGAGAGAGAGAGAGTGAGAAAGAGAGAGTCCTGGTGTGGCACTGTGGGTTAATGCGCCAGACTGCAAAGCTGTTTGAACTGCAAGGTCGGTGGTTCAAGAACACCAGATGCTCCTTGGAAACCCTATACAGGATCATTATTGGTCAGAACTGACTCAACAGCACTTCACAACAACAATAACAACAACAACTATATATATATATACTCATCAACTTAAAACTAAGTCACAGGCACATAATTATACTATCATTTCATGTCTTTTTTTAAAACAATGTTTGTATATAAAATTCATAATTAGGAATTTTATAAATTTATGAAATATTGGAATAAATACTCTACATTTGTAAATACTTCAGCATTGCAAGATCAAGTTTTATACATTATGTTGCATTTTGTTTAATTTCTAATCCTTTTAAATTAGGTGGAGCATTTAACCATTAATTATTAAGGTTGGTGTACAGCATTTTTCTCTTTTAGAATTTTTCCGTTTCTCTAAGATACTGTATCTACTGTTTTTTTCCCAAATGGTAAATACTTGTATACATATGTCACAGGATCCTTGCATAAATCTGATGTCTGTTCTTTTCCATTTTCCAGTAAGAACAGATATTCTGTGGCTTACGCTGCCCAGAAGCCTTGGCTATTAAACGCTACTGTTGAAGAAAATATTATCTTTGGAAGTCCTTTCAACAAACAGAGGTAATTTTGAACATCATGAAATTTAAGATAAACATGAAAATATTTCTGAAACCTATACATCTAGGGCTTGCTTTTTCCTCACTTGTCCCACTTCCGTTCTCATTGCTAATCAACTCTGAAAAAAAAAAGTCTCATAGGAAGTTTCAACCCACCTTATACACTTACTGAAAACAATTTTGTATGTTCAAACTAACCAACAGATACTGCAAGATGTGTATGTGTGTGTAAGAAGGAGTTTTGAGATTATTGGTCGGCACAAGAAGGAGAAATCCAAATATAGAGCAGAAGGAAGGATAACTGCAAAAAGATGGAAGAATGTGGTTCTGAGGAATCCACATAGATGGGAATAACCATCTATCAACTGTTTTAAATACCACTGGAGCTTAGGAAAGTGTGACCTTTCCCTTGAGCTATAATCACAAGGGTAGGTTTAAGAGCCTAAATTGAGTCTTCATGGCCAAGGAGAACAAATTAAGGGTAGAGGCATGAGGAAGAGGAAGGGAGGAGAGAAGCAGACATTGTGGGAGAAAGAGCCAAAACTGGGTGGGATTGTTGGATGTGCTAACACACATCAGACCAAAGGGATTGATGTGTGTTAGCATTGGGAGATTAGAAGGTAAAGAGAGGTTAAGACAAAAGAGAATTTTAAAAGCCAATTGAGCATAATTCTGTACATTTTGGGAGGAAGATCAAGTTTTAGAATGGGGAATAATCAGGTAAATGTGATACTTCATTTGGAAGTTTAATCTGACTGTTATCATTCTGAATTGGGAGCAAGAAGACAGTTAGAAATTTGCTAGAACAATTATCCAGGCACGCAGATTTTGTGGCCTGCACTTGTGGGTGATAGAAATGGGAGCCAAGAGATAGTTGAGAAGATATTAGCATGATAATGGACATAGACGTGCAAGGAGAAAAAGAGGGTGCAATCATTGATCACTTGCAGATTTTAAGACTGGGTGACTAAGAAAATGAATCCATTGACATATTCCCCTAACCTTTTCTGATTTCCAGTCTCAGTCTCAGATAAATTTGACTTCTGTCAGCCCTCATTTTCATTCATTTCTGTTTGGCATGCATGATAACATGCACAGATAACAATAAACAAAATATTATGTAGCCATCCATAGTAAACTTCCTGGTGTCCCTCGTATACACCATGACAGTTTCTGCCTTCATGAAGTTCCTTAAGCTTCCTTTTCCTCATTTCTTCCTGGAAAATTTCTGCACATCTTTCCAGAAAGATAGCTTGCACATTGTGTCCACTATAAAGATGTTTTTAACTTCTCAGAGTTGTCAGTCATTCCTCTATATTCTAGAACTACTTTGTATGTACCTCTACTATAGATTTAATAAGGTATGCTTTTATTATATATGTTCCTGTAACAGTCTTATGTACTAGCTTTTCTTAGCGTGGAAACTAACACCTGTTTATTTTTTCATCTACACACCTAGCGTACAGGCTTTGTTGTTGTTGTTAAGTGTCGTCGAGTTGGTTGCAACTCTTGGCATCCTTGTATGGGGTTCCCAAGGAGTGGCTGGTAGGTTTGAACTGCCAGCCTCAGGGTTCAAATTAACATTGCAGTTCAGTGCTTATTCTACAGTGGTTAAGATATTTAGTTAATATTCTGGTTTCACTTTCAAGATATTAGACCTTGGAGTTAGTATATGGGCATTATGGTGGTGGTGGTGATGTGCCGTGGAGTCGGTTCCGTCTCACAGCAACCTTGTACAGGTTTTCTGAGGCTGTAAATCTTTACGGGAGCTGAAAGCCTCATCTTTCTCCCATGGAACAGCTGGTAGCTTCGAACTAGTGATCTAAAATTTCACAATAATTTCTCTCAAAGGTACAAAGCTGTCACAGATGCCTGCTCGCTTCAGCCAGATATTGACTTACTACCATTTGGAGACCAAACTGAAATTGGAGAGAGGGTGAGCTATGTTTAACTTAATAAACAAAAGTCTAGAAAAGTCTTTAATTTCTAAGGGAGCATAATGAAATCAGAGAGCTGGGAAGTCATTTGTTATTTTAGTGACAAGCTCCAAAAATAGGAGGGCAGGAGCCCTTTGAAACCATTCCTACTTTATGTGTGGAGTAACCACAGTGTACCTAACATTGTGCTCGGCTCTCTGGAGTCCCTCGGGAGATGCAGTACTATAGTACCTGCTTTTGACTGTATCTTAATTGATTTGAAAATTGACATTACCTCTGACAACTCTTCCACTCTTGTCAACATCTAGTAGTACTTAAAGTGTCCTATTTCCTGGGTGTTAACCTGTGTTACATTGATGCCATGTTCTTTCAGCTAACTGAAAAATATTTATATCTGTACTCTTTATAATCAAACCCCCAAATCCGTAGCCATTGAGTGAACTCTGACTCATAGCGACCCTATCGGACAAAGTGGACTAACTGCTGCATAGGGTTCTAAGGCTATTATCTGTATGGAAGCAAATTGTCTCATTGAGGGGTTCAAGTCACCCACCTTTCAGTTAGCAGCTCAATGCTTAACCTACTGTTCCACCAGGACTCTTCCTCTGTACAGCAGTATGGAGAATTTTTTTAAAAACCCTTTTAGCTTTCTAATGCGAAGCGGTTACAAATTGGGCTGTGAACCTCAAGATCAGCAGTTGGAAACTACCAGCTGTTCCGTGGGAGAAAGATGAGGCTTTCTGCTCCCGTAAAGATTTGTAGCCTTGGAAACCCTGTACAGGTTCACTATGAGTTGGAACTGACTCCACGACACATAACAACAACAACAACAATGTTGTCATTAAAGTGCCATTATCTTTTTTCTGGGGAGCAGCTGGTGGCCTCAAACTTCTTACCTTATGGTTAGCAGTCCAATGCTTATCCTACAGAGCCACAGAGCTGCCTTTTATGGTTAAATACTACGCAAAATACTTTATGTGCATTACTTCGTTCTTCATAAAAAAAAAAAACAAAATACAAAAACATTATATGGATGATATTATTATCCAGCTACTCATATTACAGAGTTCTGGTATGGCACTGTAGGATAAGCACTGGAAAGCTAACTGTAAGGCCTATGGTTCACACCCACCAACCACTTCTTGGGAATTGTATACAGAGTCACTATGAGTTGGAACCAATAACAGCAACTCATAACTTAGACAACTGAGTTAAATAATTCTGTTTTCACAATTAATGATGCATCAAGATACCAGTATAAATCTGTAGCCTGTGTGCTTAATGGTTGTTCCTTATTGCAATATGTTGTTGTTGTTGCCAAATGCCATTGAGTTCATTCAGACTTACACCAACTCCATGTGACAGATCAAAACTTCCCCATAGGGTTTTCTAGGTTACAATCTTCATGGAATCCGATTACCAAGTCTTTCTCCCAAGGAGCTGCTGAGTCGGTTCAAATCACTACCTTTCAGTTTGCAGCAGAGCACTTAACTGCTGCACCATCAGACCTCCTTTTAGAAGTCTAGGATAGTACAAAGCATAAACTTATCTTCTATGAGCCTTGGTTTCCACATCTGCAAAACAAGGAGAAGAATATATATTGACATTTCTGTGAAGAATAAAAAAGATAAGGAATGTAAAACTGTTTGCATAAGACTTGCACATACTAAGTGCTCAATAAGAAATAATTTATTTTGAAATGTATACTTTAAATTCATCAGGAAAGCATGTTGCTATAGTGTTCTTTTGAACACAGCATGTAATATCAATTTAAGAGGTAACAGTAAATAAATTACAATCAGGAAACTAGAAAACATTTTTGGACTTCTTTCTGTATTTGGCACTCACTATGCATTTTTATTTCATATGGTAGAGTTCTCTATTAGAGTCAAAGTAGGATAATATAATGAATGTGAATTTAATTCAGCTACTGCTGCAAAGACCACTTTAAAATGCTAAAGTGCAGAGCTCTCACTCTGAGGACTAAGATGCATCTGACCCAATCCATGGTATTTTCAGCTACCTCATATGCATGTGAAAGTTGGATGTGATTATGGATGACCGTAGAAGAATTGAAGCATTTGAATTATGGTGTTAGAGAAAAATATTGAAAGTATCATGGGTGGTGCTTAGAACAAACAAATTTATCTTGGAAAAGGTACAGCCAGAATATTCCTTAGAAGCCAGGATGGTGAGACTTTGTCTCTCATACTGTGGGCATGTTGTTAGGAGAGGACTGTCCCTAGAGGACATCATGCCTGGGAAAGTGGAGAATCAATGAAAAAGAGGAAGACCCCAATGAAATGCGTTGACACAGTGCCAGCAACAATGGGCTGAAACATATCAACAACTATGAGTGTTATGTTGTGCATGAGGCAATGGTACAACAGCAACAACACATTGATCGGTAGGAGCCATGGTGGAGGAGTGGTTAAGTATTCTGCTGCTAACTGAAAGGCTGGCTGTTTGAACCCACCAGTCACTCATAGGAGCAAGACATGGCCCTCTATTTCAGTAAAGATTGCTTTGTTGTTAAGTGCTGTCAAGTCAGTTCCGACTCACAGCAAACCTGTGTAGGGTTTCTGAGGAGCAGCTGGTGGGTTTCAGCTGCTGATTTTTCAGTTAACTGTTCAGGACTTATCCTACAGCATCATACCAGGACTCTATACTAGGACTCCATAAAGATTGCTGTTGTTAAGTGCTGTTGAGTCGGTTCCAACTCATAGCAACCCTGTATAGAGTTTCCTAGGAGTAACTGGTAAGCTTGAGCTGCCAACCTTGTGGTTCAAATGGACTTTCAGTCCAGGGCATTAACCTGCTGTGCCACACTAGGCCTTGGAAATCTCATGTGACAGTTGTACTCTGCCCTACAGAGTCTCTGTGAGTCAAAATCAACTCAACAGCAATGGGTTTTATTGCTTAGTAGAGTTTTCTTTTTACCTTACCAATGTTACCACAGCCTTGATCCTTTTAAGAGAATTTTTACCTGCAGAGAATTTACCAATGAAAACTATGGGTATTTATGCATATTATCTTTTTTAGGGTATCAACCTGAGTGGGGGGCAGAGGCAGAGAATCTGTGTGGCACGAGCTCTCTATCAAAACACCAATATTGTCTTCTTGGTAAGAGCAAAACTTTCACATTTATTTATATTTGGTTACTTTTCCACTGGACAAATGAGAGTTTTAAAGAAATGATTCGAGTAATTTAAGGAAAGACATTTTAATTTGTGAAACCATAGAGAATACAGGGAAATAAAGCTTCACAGTACACAGCAGTAGAAGACCAGGAAACGGGAGATCCAGACTGGTGCCCAGGAGACTGAGGTGCCTTAGATACTTTCTTTTGTGAATTTCGGAACTTCGAGAAGAATCCATGACGGACTGTGGATGGTGCTATTTCTTAACTGGGAGGGATTAAAGGTCTTCTCATTTATATTTACTGGTAAAGAAACAAGGTCCAGAGAATGTGCTCATGGTGGACATAACAGTAAGTAAGCAGAGTGCGTCTTTCCAATGGTGTACATAAAATTTTATGATCATAAAATTCATATGTGAAGCTTTCGAAAGTTGTAGGATGGCTGTACTTAGACCTACTAAGTCGTAATCTGTAAGGACAGAATCTATATTTTGTATCTTAAAGAAGTTCCAAAGAATAGTCTCATGCATATCCTGAGTTAATAACTATGCATTTTATATTTTACAATGGATGATATTGGTAATGATTTTGCTCAGTTTTTAGTTCCTTATCAATTAAAATAACTTAGAAGTAGACAGTATTTATTGGAAATGAGAAGACCATGTAAATGTTTTAAATTTTCTGCATAAATGTTTTTAATTATATAATAAGAGATTTTTCAGTTAATGATAATTCTTGAATGGGAATTATAAAATTTAAATACTGTTTTCAGCAACACTTGTCTTTCACATTTAAAGTATACTCATGTATTATATTTTATCTCTATGGAAAATAAGAATGATAATCATGTTACTTGTTAATAACATATAAACCATATCCTATCAGGTAAAATAAACTATTGGCAAAAAGCATCAATTATGCTGTCATATTTACTCACTTGAAAACATTTCAGTGAATAGTTTCCTAATTACATGACCTTGTCTTGTGTGAATACTCCTAGTAAATTATTTAGGATTACTTACTAGTTTGACACGTTGGTAAATGTTTAGGTATGCTAGATAAGCATATGATTATGGTCTATGCCATATTGATTGTAGGTTTTTTAGCTTGAAGATAACTGCTTTGAATATTGCCATTTATTTTTATGTAATTTTTAAGGTGAAAAAGAGAATACAGGGCTACAGTGGATAGACCATGATAGAATAGGAGAAAAACATAGACCAGAACAAAATTCTTTTAAAAGTCCCATTTACTAGTCAGTTGAGACTTTGAAGATTCTCTGAGACTATCAGTCTGAGATATTTTTCAATCTTGAATGAAACTATTCACTCAGATCACCTTTAAGTGAAATAACAGATTGGCACATAAAATATATTCCCATGAGTACAGTGGGTCATTAAAAAAGCAATCTATATGAGACCAAAAGGTCAACAATTACTCTAAAGCTAAGATAACAGGGCAGGGAAACTGCAGTAATATAAACTGAACAACCAGAACACACGAGAATTTAGATATGTTGTGAAAATGTATGTAGTGCCCCTGAGCTAGTGAACCTGTAGAAATTGTCAAACGGAAATTTGATTTGCTGTGTAAACTTTTAATGAAGACACAATAAAATATTATTTTTAAGAAGAGTAAATGAAAGGTTTATTTTTAAAATAATACTTTTTTTCTGAAAATTAGTTATACAAAGTGTTCATTTATAAATTGGATTTATAAGATTATTTTCTCTTAGTTTATATTTCTACTTTCTAGATGAATTATATAAAGAGTACAGAACATTTTCCTCTCCCTTCTGTTTTGCTCTTTGCAGGATGACCCATTCTCTGCTTTGGACATCCATTTGAGTGATCACTTAATGCAGGAAGGGATTCTGAAATTTCTCCAGGATGATAAAAGGACACTTGTTCTTGTGACTCACAAATTACAATATCTGACACATGCTGACTGGGTAAGAGCTTAGAAGAGATTTTCCTTAATTTTAATAGTACAGTTTTATTAAATATGCCGTTGTTGTTGTTAGGTGCCATCAAGTGGGTACCAACTCATAGCGACCATATGCATGACAGAACAAAACACTGCCTGATCCTAGATCCTGGGCCAACCTCACAGTTGTTGCCATTCTTGAGCCTGTTGATGCTACCACTTTGCCAATCCATCTTGCTGGGGGTCTTCCTCTTTTTCTTTGACCCTCCACCTTACCAAACATGATATCCTTCTCCAGCAACTGGTCCCTTCTGACAATATGTTCAAAGTATGAGAGACAAAATTTGACCATCTGGCCTCTAAGGAGCACTCTGGCTGCACTTCTTCCAACACAGATCTGTTGGTTCTTTTGGCAGCCCATGGCACTTTTAATACTCTCCTCCAATACCATAACTCAAAAGCATCAATTCTTCTACTGTCTTCCTTATTCACTGTCCAGCTTTCGCATGCATATAAATACCATGGCTTAGAATAAGTTTGGACATCAAAGAAAAATGATCAGAAGAAATAATAATGAAATGTTACACTTGCATAGTTTTTGAAAGTCCAGTCTTTTTGTTTTGTTTTACATTCTCTTTTTGGTTCTCACTAAACACTTTAGAAATAAAAAAAGGATATATTATTAGCGTAGTGGTTATGAGTCGGGCTGCCAACCTCACGGTCAGCAATTCGAAACTACCAGCTATTCCATGGGAGAAAGATGAGGCTTTCTGCTCCGGTAAAGATTTACAGCCTCGGAAACCCTGTACAGGGTCTCTATGAGTCAGAACTGACTCCACGGCACATAACAATAACAACAACATATTATTTCACTCATAGCTTGGGTCAGGAGCACCTTAGTCCTCAAGCTGACATCTTTGCTCTTTAACACTTTAAAAAGGTCTATTTGATTTCTTGACTGCTGCTTCCATGAGTGTTGATAGTTGATCCAAGAAGAATGAAGTCCTTGACAACTTCAATCTTTTCTCCATTGATAAGAATGTTGTTTATTGGTCCAGTGGTGAGGATTTTTGTTTTCTTTGCTTTGAGATGCAATTCATACTGAAGACTGTGTTCTTTGATCTTCATCCCTAAGTATTTTAAGTCGTCTTCACTTTCAGCAAGCAAGGTTGTATCATCTGCATATCGCAGGTTGTTAATGAGTCTTCTTCTAATCCTAATGCCATGTTTTTCTTCATATAACCCAGCTTCTCAGATGATTTGTTAAGTATGGTGAAAGAATGCAACCCTGTCACACACCTTTCTTAATTATAGGGTTATTAATAAATTCTTTCTTGCTTTTTTTTTCCTTAAAGAGTTTTGATCACATTTCTACTATTATTTCCTTAGATTATAGCCATGAAGGATGGAAGTGTACTAAGAGAAGGGACTTTGAAGGACATTCAAACGAAAGATGTTGAGCTTTATGAACACTGGAAAACACTTATGAATCGGCAGGATCAAGAATTAGAGAAGGTAATTGTTCACATTCTGAAGGATACTGGATGTAATCAAGGAGGGTCAAAATAAACTATATAATGATGAAAAATGCTTTCCAATAAGTATTTTCACTTAAAGTTTGATATTATGGCCCTTCAACTAAAACCCAAAATAAATGTATCTGTATGTATCATTTTTGTTCAGACTAGAAACTTTTAAGAGTCTAATGATGTTTTTTGGGTCTAGTGCATTCAAAACTTTGAAAAAAAAAAACTTGATGAAGTAAGGCATTTAACTTCATATCTCATTTTTCTCTTCTGTAATATGATAATATTTTCATTCATCACCTACAAACAAAGGGTTGTAGGCAAGACAAAAGTCAGGACAACTTTGAAAGAAGAGCTGTGGGTTGTGGTCGAAGTAAGACTTGTCTGGACATCAAAGAAAAATGGTCAGAAGAAATAATAATGAAATGTTACACTTGTATAGTTTTTGAAAGTCCAGTTATTTTTTTTTCAGTCTTTTTTTTTTATGTTCTTTATTTGGTTCTCACAAAACACTTTAGAAATAACTGAAGGATATATTTTTTCACTCTTACAGTGAGAAAGCTGAGGTAAAGTAATTTGATTAAAGTTACAAAGTACATATTGGGGAGCAAAGTGAGGCTTCTGTTCCCCCAAATGATTTTTAAAGTCTTGGAAACCCTCTACAGAGTTGCTAGGCTTCTGATAGGATACGTTCTATAGATTTGCTGTGTATTGAAACTGACTCCACAGCACTTAACAACAATAACAACAACATAAAGTTATTGGTGACAGTGGATTTTAAACCCAGACATAAATCAAATGTAATTTCAGTATAAAGTTATGCATGATACTAGAATAACCTTGAATGATGCAAAAGCCAAATTGGAAATCCGATTGAATGTATTGAAAGAACAGCTTGTGGTTAAGAGATGAAATTATAAATTGAGTTCACAAATTTTTTAAATGTTTTTTCTTGGATTTGGGACAAGGAAATATCCAAAATTTTATACTATTGTTCATTAATGGGAATTATAAAATGAAATGAAAGTAGTTCAATTTTATAAACTGAAACATTTCTATCAGCAAGTTGGAAAAATAGCAAGAAATTGAAATATTATCTTGCAAAGGTAAATAAGGATCTTTGTTTCAAAAGTCAAACAAACCCAGGGATCGCTCTGTTTTCTGTGGATTTGCCTGACATTTCAGAAGCAAACAACGTAAGGAAGAAAAGACATATACAAATCTGTGAACAGAATAGGGTGGATGATAGAATCATTGATGTGAGACTATCAAAAGAAGATTACAGGGTACAATCAGCTAGTGCCCATTTAGGAATTATACTGTGAGAAATTTGAATATAAATTTACTGGAGATATTTCCAAATGACATTTTTTCCAATGATTTAGGTGCCAGGGATAAAACACTATGATGAAAACTTTAGGAATGGGACAATTCACGGTTTACTTTGGGAAGGTCTGGGGAAAGAAAGAGAGAGAAAAAAGGGGGAAAGCTATTGGCTCCATTTAAGACTAATACTGGTAAGCAGACCAGAAAGAAAGCCCATTAAGTTGTATTTATAAATGAAGTCATCACTTGAGATAGCAAGGCTCTATAATTAAAGCCACATTACAAGGGCTATAAATCAGCTGAGGAAATATGGAGCAACCTAGGGTGTGGATAGGGTAAATCCAGTTGTGAGATGGAATAGTGGCCAGTAGACTGCAGAATGAACCAGGCACCTGCCCAGAATCCTTGCCTGGAGATGAAGAGCAATTACTGACACTGCAAAAAACAGTCACTTGAATCCCTATGAATCCTGACATTGTGGGGAACCAAACCTCTGGAGTACCTTTGGAAGTTTTCTATAAAAACAGTTTTCTGTTTAATTTATGTAGAAAGATACAGTTTTTGCCTACAGCAGCAGTTCTCAGCCAGGGGTGATTTTGCTTTTCAGAGGACGTTTGGCAGTGTCTGCAGACATTTTTGGTTGTCACTTCTGCAAGAGGAATCAGGCTACTAGAATCAAGTGGGCAAGAGGCCAGGGATATTGCTGAACATTCTAAAATGCACAGAGAAGCCCCCCAACAACAAAGAATTAACCAACCCCAAATATCAATAGTGCCAAGGCTGCAAAGCCTGTCTTAGAGCCAGAATAAATCAAACAAAAGGAGGAGAAAGGTGAAACCAAAAGATACAGAAAACATCCTGCCTCAGGGTGTTAAAGGTTAAGGGGAAAAGCATTGCTATGAAACCTGTATGAAGAAGAACATAATTGCATCTGACTTCAATACTATTCTTAAAAATTCTAGGTTTTTTTTTGTTAAGCAAAATCAACCATCATCATTTGACCCCCTGTGGCCCTCACCTTGGCCTGGCCCCTAGTTAAACCTACTGCCATCGACTTGATTCCAAGGCTATATTCTGAGGTTATAAACCTTTACAGGAGCAGACAGCTTCATCTTTCTCCTACTGAGTTAGCTATATAGGTATCCAGTAAATATTTATTGGATTCTAAATTTGTATTTGCTTAATGCTATACAGGGTCACTATGAATCTGAACTAACAGCACTTAACAACAAAAAACGCAAATATCAATATGTCAATAGAATTTAAAATATTTAACCTATTGTAAGCATTTGGAATCTTGGTGTGGCGCTGTGGGTTAATACACTGGACTGCAAAGTTGGTTTAAACTTCACGGTTACGTGTTTCAAGCTCACCAGCTACTCCTTGGAAACTCTATACATGGTTGCTATGTGTCGGAACCGACTTGACAGCACTTAACAACAACATTGTGAGCATTTACTCAAAATAAAATTGATTTTAAAGGTTGAATAAAATAAACTTCAGTGATTTTTCCCCCTATCTTTTGTTCATATAACATGAACAGTTGAACCAGAACCAAAATTGTCTACTTTTGAATGTGTACATTTATTTCATTCCATTAAACTATACATAAAGGACAGGGATCTTCTTTTAACTTTGTCTTTTTTCTGGTGTCATGCACAAATTTTAGTTTTTCTGTCATTACCCACTGCCATCAATTCTGACTCATAGTGACCATGTATAGGAGCCATTGGTGGGTTTAAATTGCTTACCTTGTTATTGTTGTTAAGTGCTGTTGAGACGGTGGTTCTGACTCATAGTGACCCTGTATAGGGTTTCTGAGGAGTGGCTGTAAATCTTTACGAGAGCAAAAAGCCTCATCTTTCTCCCATGGAACAGCTGGTAGTTTTGAACTGCTGACCTTGTGGTTCACAGCCCAGTTTGTAACCACTATGCTACCATAGCTGTATGAATATTATCCTATCACATATAGCATTGTACTTCAAGATAAATCTTGAAATGTGCTTTTTGAAGATGAATATGACACCATTCCTTGTCAATTTGTTGTTCCCTGCATAGTAAACCATATGATTTTCAGCCTCAAAATGGCCAATACCAGTTCATTTTAGTTCACTAATGACTAGGATATTGATCTTTATGTGTTCCATTTCATTTCTAACAACTTCTAATTTCCTAGATTCATACTTTGTATATTCCATGTCCTGACTATTAATGGATGTTTACAGCTGTGGTTTTTGCTTATTTATTTGTTTTGTTTTTCATATTGAGTTATGCCCCATCAGCAAATGAAGGTCCTGAAAAATGTCCTTCATTCTCATTATTATGATCAACTCTACTGTGAAGATGCAGCTTTTCCCCAGTAGTATTTTGTGTGCCTTCCACAATGAGGGGCTCATCTTCTAGCACCATTTCTGACAGGGTTCCACTGCTATTCATAAGGTTTTCTTTGACTAAGCATTCAGAAGTGGTCCATCTCTCTTCCTAGTCTGTCTTCGTTTGGAAGTTCCACTAACACCTGTCCACCATGGGTCACCTTACTGGTATTGAAAATACCCATGGCAAAGCTTCCAGCATTGTAGCTACACACAAACCAAAGTGCCTAGGCACCTAAGTACCTTCATTACACTTTTGTTTCAAAATTACTTATCAAAATCCCAATTGAAACTCTCTTATTTGACTTTTTAGGAATGTGCTAAAGAAACTCATTATTGCTGAACAGCTCATAATAATAGTGAATGCCAGGCAGAATTTCTAACCCATCCAGAATTATATCCTTTTTAAAATTGTGGTTAAAAGTAAATGTAACAAGACTTTTGCCGATTCAGCAGTTTTTTGCATGTATCATTTGGTGACATTGATTACATCTATCCTAGTCATACTGTGCAGCCATTACCACTGTTTGTGAATTATTCCACCACCATTAACAGAAGCTCAGTGCCACCTAAGCAATGACTCCCTTCGGCCCCTTTCCTCCTACCCCTGATAACCCCTAATACACTTTTTTTTCCTGTTTATGTAAGTAGAATCATAGACTATTTGTCCTTTTGTACCTAACTTATTTCACATGACATAATGTTTCCAAGGGTCATCCATGCTGTAATCTGTATCAGGTCATCAACTCTTTGTAGTTGAGTAATATTTCACTGTATGTACCACATTTTGTTTATTCATTCTTCTGGAAATTTATGTTTCCACATTCATTTTTAATGGAGGATATTATTAGCCTAACTGAATGTATTTCTAGTTAGAAAAATTAGGAATGTCTGTGATATGAAAATGGAACAATTAGCAGTTGTGGAACTATGTTTAAAAGTTAAGAGCAATGTTTCCTTATCCCTGGAGGCAGCTGTACCACATTGGTACTGCTTTTTCTGGCTTCTCATTAATCTGCACCATAGAGCTCTGAAGGACTTCTTACAAATCTAAGACATTTCTCCAATATCGGCTCCTATGACAGAAGTCACAGAGCTTTAGAGTGAAGAGAAAGCCTGTGAGATGGATGAAGGCAGCTCACAGTGTTTAAGTCAAAACTTTGCTGTGATCCTGAGCACCTTGAATCATAGAATAATGTTCACTCTAGGATATGGAAGCTGATCAAACAACTTTAGAGAGGAAAACTCTCCGAAGAGCCATGTATTCAAGAGAGGCCAAAGCCCAAATGGAGGATGAAGACGAAGGTAGATATTTTTCTTGTATCTGAAACATTTACATGAGGTAAAAAAAGATATCTATATCCTATTGGTCTATGTAAAAAAAAAAAAAATGTAATTTTGTAAGTTCAGAAGTTAAGGAGTCAAAAAATTATTGATATTTGCAGGCCAGAATTGTGGTGTTACTGGCCACACAACTTGGTAAGCTTCTGATCAATTGGATGTGCAGTAAACCAACAAAGGATCTCTTCCAAATATAGATTTTATGTTTATTTGATCCCTCATTCATTCATTCATATTTCATCAAATTTTAAAAAAAGTAAAATTGTATCCTATTAGAAACATTTAACATTTCCAAGACTAATACTTATGTTTCTACAAATTTGAAGATTTGTGTGTGCTTTTTTTTTCTTTTTGTGAGACCATACAAATTCCTTCTATCTATTGCCAGTATGAAGCTTACATAAGTTTTTGATTTGCAGAGGAAGAAGAGGAGGAAGATGAAGATGATAATATGTCCACTGTAATGAGGCTTAGGACTAAAATGCCTTGGAAAACCTGTTGGCGTTATTTGACTTCTGGAGGATTCTTCCTGCTCTTCCTGATGATTTTCTCTAAGCTTTTGAAGCATTCAGTCATTGTAGCTATAGACTACTGGCTGGCCATGTGGACATCAGCGTATAATATAACCATCCCTGAAAAAGTTGACAAGGTACAGCGGGTTCTATTTTTAAATTACCAAGGACATATTGATGCTAACAGTGATATTCCCTTATGTAGCTGGATATTGGATTCCTGGTGTGGTGCTGTAAGATAAGCACTAGGTTGTTAACTACAAGGTTGGCAGTTCTAACTTACCAACTGCTCCTTGGAAAATCTATTCAGGGTCATTAGGAGTCAGAAATGATTGGAGCATTTAAGAACAGCAACAGTTGCATATTAATAGCCCCAAAGGATAGTAACTTTAATTCTACAGTTACCTCAAGGTATTGGTTTCTCACATGGCAGACTTCATATTGATGTGTTGTTGTCATATTGTTGTTAAGTGTCACCAAGTTGGTTCCAACTCCTGGTGACCCTGCATAGGCTTTCCGAGGAGCAGCTGTTGGGTTTGAACCAACAAACTAGTGGTTTAAACTGACCCTGCTCTCCAGTGCATTATCCTGCAGCATCAAACACACTGCTGTTATTGTTAAGTGCTGTCCAGTTGGTTCCAACCCATAGAGATCCTGTATAAGGTTCCCAAGGAGCGACTGGTGATCTTGAAATGCTGATCTTGTAGTTCAAAAGGACTTTGAATTCCAGCTCATTAACCCATAGCACCACGTAAGGGACATTAATTTAAAATCCTTTTCTCTAGATTTCAAATGCTGTTCTCTGATGAAATAGTACCTCAGTTGATTTTCTTCCATAGCTTTCTTCTTTATGAAAAAAAAAAAAATCAACACTTTTGAAAAAAATCAGCTTTATGTAGGTAAATGATAAACATACAAAGGACAAAGAGTGATTAGATGCCAAAAGTTATGGTAATATTTATCTGTATGGAAAAAAATAATTTAGTAGTTGTACAATTGTGCTTCATGTCATTTTTATATCATCATATGTATATATATATTAGATTCAGAAGCAAATTTGCAAGATGCAAGAGGTTCAAAGTAGCCTCTAGATGCAGATTTCTAGACCTGCCAGTTATTAGCTGCAAAGTTAATAAGTCTGTCAAATTAGCTTAATAATAGAGTTTATTTTTCTGTAAAATTAGATTAATAATAGGGTAATTTCATAGGATTTTTGTGAAGATTCGTTAACTTGATACTTAAAATAAGACATGAAGCAGAATAAACTGTCAAATATGGAATATATTATTATTATTTTATTTTTAAAGTGAATAAGAAACATTTAAAGGTAATATTTCATTTGGATTCAAAGGAGGTATATATACATTTGATACAAGTTACATTCATATTTATACATATGTACACACAGGACTTTTGTTTCTGTTAGTCTAATGGTATATTGATTTTCAGTACAAATACAGTATAAAGGCTTCCTAGTGGTGCAGTGGGTTAAGCATTGGGTTACTATCCCAAAGGTTGGCAGTTTGAACCCACCAGTCACTTTGCAGAAAAAAAGACGCAGTGTGCTTCTGTAAAGATCTATAATCTCAGAACCCCAATGAAGTAGTTCTGCTTTGTCCTATGGGATCGTTACGAGTCGGAATTGATTTGATGGCAGTGAGTAGACCAGTGTATTGCCTGGCAATTCTGAAATTCTGGATAGGAAGAATGAACTATACAAAGTAGGAAATCAAGAATAGACTCCAAATCTAAAGGTAGACTCTAATCATCTAATTGCCATTGGAAAAGCCTGGAAAGAGAGATTGAAAGAACAAATAGAAGGTTGGCCTGCAGGATTCTCAGGGGAGGGATACCACCACAGGTCTCCAGTGGCTGTACTCCCACAGCTGTCTAAATTGATGCAATCTAAGTAAGTCAATAATCTGACTTTGATTTTTCTTTTTCTAGTAAGAAAAGACACAGCCAGTGTTTCATAAGTGCCTTTTTAACTGATTGTTTTTTAGACTTTCTATGTGTCTGGATTCAGCATACTTTGCGGAGCAGGTATTTTCCTTTGTCTTGTCACGTCTCTCACTGTAGAGTGGATGGGTCTCACAGCTGCCAAAAATCTTCACCACAATCTTCTCAATAAGATAATTCTTGGACCAATAAGGTAAATTTAGTTGTATCTTACACTAAAACATAAAACCATACATATTTAAATTTAGGAGAACTGTGAAATATTAAAGAACCTTTACAGTCCTTGATCAAGTGCATAGGTACCTTTCCATTTCCTTGACTCTAAAAAGTCAATTAATAGTGCTCAGGTCCCACTTAGTTTAATACTATCTTACAGATTAATCTGTTTATTGCCTAGGTTCTTTGACACAACACCCCTGGGATTGATTCTCAATCGTTTTTCAGCTGATACAAATATCATTGATCAGGTGAGTACCAGAGTTATTTCCAAGTTCAAAACTCAATTTATCGGTGCTTTGGAAAATTAAACATGATTTAAATTCAAAATAGTGGATTGCTAAAACAAATAAAAGCCTATATGTGTTCCTACCAGCATCATACACATAAAGGATTTATAGAATTCAGTTATTAAGGAAAACCATTATCCATACATGTATAAGAAGATCTGTAGAAGCTCAGCATTAAATAAAGATAAATACTAAGGAGTGAACTAACATTTAATATTTTTTTCTTATTAAAAAAACAATGATTTTTATTAATGCAGTATCTCCATTAACAGATGAACGTCCTTAAAAGGTTTATTATTGATGTGGCAAGTCTCTCAGGAGTAAAGGATTAGGAGCAGATGGACTGCCTAGTGATCGTGGATGTCCATTACTGTGATGTATCAAGCGGTGTTTTAGATGGTGTGATATTTAGGTTGCATTCCAGGGATGCCCAATTTTCTCTACATTTCTTAGGTCTCTAGACATTTACTCTGAAATGAAAAAGCTCAAATTCTGAAGCTGGATCAGTCTGAGAACAGAATCCTTAGAGTGATTAAGAAAGAAATCTGTCAGATACAACTTTTACCTTTTTTGGCTTTCCAAAGTGATCTTAACAAATACCCCAAACCAGATGCTGTTGAGTCAGCTATGACTCATAGCAACCCCATGTTGTGTATGTGTTAGAGTAGATTTTTAATGGCTCAATAGGATTTTCAATGGTTGATTTTCCAAAAGTAGATCACCAAGCCTTTGTTCTGAGACATCTGTGGGTGAACTTTAAACTCCTACTTCTTGTTTATCCTGTGAGTGTGCCAGTGATTTGCATCCCCCCAAGGACACTAGAGTGGTCTTAGGAACGTGTATGTTGTTGTTGTTAAGTGCTGTTGAGTCTGTTCCAACTCATAACGACCCCGTGTAGGATTTCTGAGGAGAGGCTGGTGGGTTTGAACTGCTGACCTTGTGGTTTGCAGTCCAGTGCTGATCATACATCAGGAGTCCTAGGAACATATGTAGTAGGAATGTGTATAGTATCCTTAATTTAGAAAGAGAATGTTTGATGCATCCAATTGACAGAAAAAAAAATATGCTGAGAAATTTGGATTTTATTTCAATAGCATTCATGTCCCTGTCAGGTCACGCTGGACTGAAATACTTCTTAAGGAATGCATTTGAAAAAAAGGAGACTGTGCTGACATTTAGAAGATGGCATATGATTGCTAGCTAGAAAATCAAAAACAGCTAGGAACATAAAGAACCAATTTAAAAGCTCAATAGTGTCTGAATAAGATGTGTCATCAAATAGTAACTTCCTCTGCACCAATTAGAAAATGTAGTGAAAAATAAATTCCATTCATAATAACAAGAAAAACTATGAAAGTAGAAAATAAACCTAATATGAACAAAGGTTATCTAATAGTTCTGAAAGTAAAAAAAAAAAAATCCTGCATATATAAAGAGAATTGCCCTATCATATATCCAAAAATACTGTAAAAATTAAAACACTCTGGGATCACATATAGGTATGTAGATCATAAGAATATAAATACATAATTTATATTATGTAAGAAAATAATTAATTTCTAACAGAAGATACTGAGACAGTTAAATATTCATAAAGTAAAAATAAAAATAGATACTTTCTTCACATTACACAAAATAAGTCCATATGGATAAAGATGACTATATAAAAACAAAGCTGTAAAATAAAATGGAGCAGAGTCATTTTAGCATCTTGGGATCGGAAATGTCTTTTTAAGTAAGACATAAAACTCAGAAACAGTTAAAGAAAAAGCCAACAAAATGACTACATAAAATTCTAAACTTATATAGCACCAAAAGCTCCAAAGGCAAATTAAAATAGATACACTGATAGCAAATGTAAAAGACAGAGAATAAGTACCCACAATATACAAGGGGGCTTCAAAAAGTTTGTGGAAAAGTAGAATTAAAAGATAATAAAAATTTTCTACAAACTTTCTGAAGCCCTCTTCATATAAAGAAGGGGTCCTGGTGTGGTGCTGTAGGATAAACACTGGACTGCTCACCTCAAGGTTGGCAGTTCAAACCTACCAGTCACTCCTCAGAAACCCTATACAGGGTCACAGGGAGACAGAACTGACTCAACAACAACATATAAGGAACATCGAAAACTCAGTAATGAAAGATTAACCAATTAAAAACAGGCAAAGACTATGAACAAGCAATTATAAAATATTAATTTAAAGGCATTACCATAGTTGTTATTAAGTACCATTGAGTTGGTTCCAACTCAGAGAGACCCTGTATAATGTTTCTAAGAAGTGGCTGGTGGATTTGAACCTCTGACCTTGTGGTTCAAACTGACCTTGCAGTCTAGTGCTTCTCTTACAGTGCCATTACAATAGAGGAATAACTCCATTACAATAGAGGAATAACTAAATAAATTTTGGAATACTCTGCAGCCATTAAAAAGATTTGTATATACTGACATGAGATTTACAATATTTTTTTTCTTTAATAAAATAAGTATATGGACAAATAAGATTTATAGTATATTTATTTCCATTGATAAGTAGATAACTGGTGATAGGTAGGTAAGTAGATGGATATACTAAACTATTGGGAAGTGAATGAAGAGGAGAGAGTGAAAGGTAACTTACATTGAGCATATTTGTATATAATTTGTAGCATTAAGATTTAATAGTAATATTAAATGAACATTTTTGTTGCATTATTACCAGTTCTATTTGAACTAAAGTTTATCTTCCATTCAAACTACCTTCTAAATAGCACATCCCTCCTACTCTGGAATCTCTAACTCGCTCAACACTGCTCTGCCTGTCTGCTATTGGAATGATTTCTTATGCTACTCCTGTGTTCCTGGTTGCGCTTGTGCCCCTTGGAGTTGCCTTTTATTTTATTCAGAAATATTTCCGAGTGGCTTCTAAGTAAGTAAAACTAAGTTTTATCAAATTTGTAAAAGCATATATATTTGACTTACTGTGATCTACATTTTCTCTCGTAATTTTTAAGATAAGATATTGAATTGGGAATGCAACCTTATTTTGACAAATAAGACAAATGCTATTCTGATGCCAAATTTCTCTTGATGATCTGTTATAATTTTTTCCTGTGATTGGTTGTAACAGCACTGGGCATATAGAAAATGTAGATTCATCTAGTCAATTCTGAGTCCATAGACTAGCTCAAATTTTTCATTTCATGGTCCCTTTTCTAAATGTGACAGTGCAGAAAAATTACAAATCCAGCTTGATCTCAAAGGATAATGTTTCACTATCATTATAGTCTGCATATGAGGGGAAAGAAATTATTTTAAAATCTTTGTAAAATATAGAAGTACAAAGAGATAAATCAGAGGAATGACTATAAAGTAAATAATCTTGAATGTTTGATAGGAGTACCGTAGCTTTGAGAGACAGGAACATGTCAGATTGGATCATGTAACATGATGTGAGTATCCAGAAAATAAATAAAGGAAAACAATGACTTTTAAATACTTCTATTAATATAGAATTTTCCATTTGTTAGATGTTGAATCATTAAATGAAATCTCATACCAGCCATTTTGGAATTTCTAGCTAAACTCTGAAGTCCTATTGTAAACAGTACTATAAATTTTATGTCCTCACAAGAATAACTTTATTTCAACATACACTTAAGCACTTATTATATTGCAAATAATTGTGTTAAGCCATTTGGCAGATAAAGAAATCAATATGACAAGAACCTGTTCTCAAGAAATTTACAGTCTCTTGAGATGATAAAGCATGTTATACAAATAACCTTGATATAAAGATTAAGTGTTGAATTGTTGTTGTTGTTGTGTGCCGTGGAGTCAGTTCCGACTCAGGGTTTTTGAGGCTATAAATCTTTATGGGAGCAGAAAGCCTCATCTTTCTCCTACGGAACAGCTGGTAGTTTCGAACTGCTGACCTTGAGGTTAGCAGCCCTATTCGTAACCACTATGCTACTAGGGCTCCTTAAGTATTGAATTGTTGTCAGGTGCCATCGAGTCGGAACCGACTCATAGCGACCCCATGCACAGCAGAACGAAACAATGCTCGATCCTGGGCCAACCTCACCACCGCTGCCACCCCCGAGTCCATCAATGATGCCACCTGGCCGATCCATCTCGTTGGAGGTCTTCCTCTTTTTCTCTGACCCTCCACACTACCCAGCATGACATCCTTCTCCAACGATTGTTTCCTCCGGACTACATGTCCAAAGTAGGAGAGATGAAGCTTAGCCATCCTGGCCTCCAAGGAGCACTCTGGCTGCACTTCTTCCAAAACAGATCTATTGGTTCTTTTGGCAGTCCATGGCACCCTCAGTATTCTCCTCCAACACCACAACTCAAAGGCATCAATTCTTCTACGATCCTCTTTATTCACTGTCCAGCTTTCGCATCCATATGAGGCTATTGAAAACACAATGGCCTGGGTCAGGCGCACCCTAGTCCTCAAGCTGACATCTCTGCTCTTCAATACTTTAAAAAGTTCCTGTGCAGCAGATTTGCCCAGTGCAATACGTCGTCTGATCTCTTGACTGCTACTTCCGCGAGTGTTGATAGTTGATCCAAGAAGAATGAAGTCCTTGACAACTTCAATCCTTTCTCCATTGATAAGAATGTTGTTTATTGGTCCAGTGGTGAGGATTTTTGTTTTCTTGACATTGAGATGTAATCCATATCGAAGGCTGTGCTCTTTAATCTTCATAAGTAAATTTTTCAAGTCCTCTTCACTTTCAGCGATCAAGGTTGTATCATCTGCATATCGCAGGTTGTTAATGAGTCTTCCTCTAATCCTGATGCCACGTTTTTCTTCATAGAACCCAGCTTCTCGTATTATTTGCTCAGCATACAGGTTGAATTAGGAGGGCAGAAAATGAGTTTGTTAAGGAAATTTAAAGTTTTGCAGAGAACGTGAACAAGTAGGGGGTGGCGATAGAAAGAGAAGGCAGATGCACAGTTGTGTACTTAAGACCATATTATATTCTAATTTTTAAAAAATATTGTTGTTTTTAGCTCAGAGCTATGGATTAGGTGTGGTGCTGTGGGATAAAGCACTGGATTTCAAGGTCAATTTGAACCACGAGGTCGGCAGTGCAAACTCACGAGCCACTCCTTGGAAATGCTATTCAGGGTTGATACGAGTCAAAATCGACTCGACAGCACTTAACAACAACAAATAAATTAGGTACTTCAAATGTTAGGAATCCAAATTAAATCTATAGAATGAATTTTTATTCCTAGCCTCATCCTCTTTTCTCAACCAGAAAATTCAGACCGAAAGGGAGAACCTAGCCATCAGAGTTACTCTTTCACTTTTTATGGTATTATTGCTGGTCCTTGTTAACTGGGACAAAGAAGACTGCAGTCAGAACCGACTCCACGGTACTTAATAACAATAGTGCCATACCAGGACTGTAAGAATAACTATTCCAACAAACACTTAAGCATTGGTAGTAAATTATTAAAAGAGGGAAGGGTTGATCATTTTTACAGAACTAACATGATAATGATTTCTATGCAATTCTTATTTGAAAGTCTCTGAAAGTTGGCAAATATGTTTGCATGATATTAAATCTCATAGATAGAACAACCCCTCTAGATGTGGCTTTGCAGGACTCAACCAGGTTGAAAACCTCAAGCAGTTTAACCTATTGCATTTGTAAACACCACTTTGAGTTTAAGTGAGGAATTAGCTACAGGAAATACCATGAAATTTTGAATATCTAAACTCAAAGAACTACTGTGTGGTTAACTCTGAGTAAATGTTTCATGAATACAAGAACAAGCTGTGCCCTCACCTTTTTAGTTTCATTAAATCCCATTCTACAAACAAAAGATCCTACTTCCTAATTATTTTCTTTGTATTTTACCATAAAACTCAATGTAATGACCACCGTTTGTTTTCTGTGTCAGAGTTACAAATAGCCACTTGATCAGTGTTGGTTAAAAAATACATATTTAAAACGTAACAGACAATTCATATCCCTTTATATTCTCCCTCTCCTCTGTTTTCTGCTTCTCTTTCTTTTGCTTTCTCCCTTTTTTCCTCTCTCTCCTTTTCTCCTCCCCATTTCCCTATACTGTCCTCCCTTCTACCCCATTTCTTCCCTTCCTCCCACCTGAAATCTCTGAATTGAGAGAATCCATTTTAGAAGTAGAAATTGGAAAGACTTTGAATTATTCTGGGACTCCATAGATAGCTAAGGATGGCCTAAGTGAATTGTTAAAGATTATGTAACAGTGTTTGTCACTTCAATTGGTTTTGTCAGGTGAATGTCATTACTGCTACCCTAATTCTCTTTGCTCTCAAGACCTAGAGAAGGGCAGGCATAAGACAAAATAACATAGAGAAATGTTTGAAATGTGATATAGCGCTGAGCCTGTCTTCTAGACATGCTAACTGTTAAGACTTCAAGGAAATCTGTGATGAGTGTGCATCTTTGTGAAAAGGACCAGATTCGGGAATTTGTGCACCAAATAGTACCTATTTTATCTTTAGTTCATTAGACAAAGTAACTGGAAATTCCACAAAGGCACTGATTCAAATTCATTGTGACCCAAACCAAACTCCTTATCTTTTCTCTTCACATCTCTTCTTCATTCTGTTTCCACCACCTCACCCCTTAGTAAATCGTATTGTCATTTTTCACATCAACTAAGCTCAAAACACTCTTCTCTTTTATTTACCCTTCTACATACATGTTGTTTTTGTTGTTAAGTGCCATCGAGTCGATTCTAACTCCTAGCAAACCTGTACAGGGTTTCTGAGGAGCAGCTGGTGGATTTGAACTGCTGACTTTGTAGTTCACAGTTCAGTGCTTGTCCAATAGCACCACACCAGGAGTCCATACATAAATAGCATTAAAATTACTATTATAATTGTCACAGCCTAGAGGGCTACTTCTAGTATTCTTTTTTACAATCTCCCAACCCTTATTTTTGGAGTCCTGGTGTGGTGCTGTGGGTTAATGTGCCAGACTGCAAAGCCATTTGAACAGCAAGGTGGGCAGTTTAAGTTCACCAGCTGTGCCTCGGAAACCCTATACAGGGTCCCTATGGGTAGGAACCGACTCAATGGCACTTAACAACAACAACCTTTTATTTTAACTCCCATTGACATAGGACTAATTCAGAACTTAAAAAAAAAAATCTTTTATATAAACTATCCTAATTGAGTGGGTCTTCCAAACTCACCCATTTTTTTAAAAACACTTTTTATTGTAGTTTGAGTGAACTTTTACAAAGCAAAGTATCTTTCCATTCAATAATTTATACACATTTTATTTCAGGAAATTGAGTGCAATGCCCTCAATGTAACAGCACTCTGTCCACTTCCTCTTTCTGCTCCCTATTTACATTCCTACTTCCTGCCCCTTCCTGCCTTCTAACTTTGTTTTGGGACAAATGCTGCCCATTCAGTCTTCTATGTTGATTATACTGAGAAGTGCATTCTTCCTTGGTGTTATTATTTACTCTCTAGGTATATATATATGTTGTTGTTATGTAACTTCATGTCTGTTCTGGCTCATAGCAACCCTATATAGGATTTCTAAGGAGTGACTGGTGGGTTTGAACCATCAACTTTTGGTGGGCAGTTCAGTGCTCATCTTACAGCGCCACACCAGGACTCCAGGCTTTAGTTTGGCTGAAAACTGATCCCAAGGCATGGGTTCAATTGTAGGCTTTTGAAGGGAATCTAAGGACCACAGTCTCTACCAGACCAGTAAGTCTAGTCTTTTTTTTTTTTTATGATTTTTGAATTCTATTCTACCTTTCCCCCGACCCCTCTGTATAAGACCTTCTCTTGCGATTTTGCTTAGAGTGATTGGGAGTGGTAGCTAGGCACCATCTTGTTTTTCTGGTCTCAGTAGTGGAGGCTGTGATCTCTGTGGTCTATTAGTCCTTTGAACTAATTGTTTCCTTGAGTCTTTGATTCTCTTCAGTCTTCTTGGAGATGGATGGGGAGAAATCAATAGTTGAAACTCACAAGCTTTTAAGACCACTGTTGCTTCTCATCCATTTTCATTCACCCTTTATCCTACCCCCCAAGTTATGTTACTGAAGCATAACTCTGATCATTGTGCTTCTAATTCTCATTGATTATTTTTCAGTCAGTGCAGGACCTTCTATCATCTAACAATGCCCATTCTTTAGATACCCTTTTCCTAGGATGACACACCCAAAGGATTTTAGATCCCAGCCTGATTGAACCTGCCAGGTCCTTTCAGACACCTGTACTTGCATGGGGTATTCCTTAGCTGCAATGTACTACTTGTCTGTTTGTTCTGCCTTCCACCTGCTCAAAGAAAATACCACCAACAGCCTAGATATGATTTAACTGTTGACTCGTCTTGTGCCCATAGAAATTTGCAGTGACTGTAATACAAAGCTGTACTGTTGTATAACAGGTGACATTCAGGATCCCATACTCATTATGCACCCATCTCTCCTTCTTTAGATTGTGAGCTGCTGAAGTTTTTATTAGTTGAACACCAGGAGAAAATAGTCACAATCACAGATACTATTCACTTTCTGGACATGTCTGTGTTGTTGTTGTTGTTATGTGTCTTCGTATCGGTCCCAACTCATAGCAACCCTTTATAGGGTTTCCAAGGACTGGTTGGTGGGTTTGAATCACCAACCTTTTGGTTAGCATTCCAGTGCTCATCCTACACACCACACCAGGACTCCATGCTATAGTTTGGCTAAAAATTGATCTCCAGGGGTGGGTTCAATTGTAGACTTGAAGAGAATCTAAGGACCACTTTGATCCTGAAATGCATGTGAAGCTGATCTTTGCATTTCTCTCTGTTGTAGGGATCTTCAGGAACTTGATGATAGTACCCAGCTTCCTCTGCTTTGCCACTTCTCAGAAACAGCTGAAGGACTCACCACTATTCGGGCATTTCGGTCAGTAAACATGTTTTTATATTGCTGATTAGGCGGGTACATCATCAACAATATTTATTTTTAAATAACTGAAAATTGCTACTTTGTGTGTTGTGTGTGTCCATGGTATACATCACAGTGTACATACTCAACCAGGAGTAAGAAAAATGTGGTTAGGCTTTTATCAGAATTAGAGTTTGAATCATCAGAAATTTGGCAAGAATGAAACAGTATTTGAATGATATTACCTGTATATTCTAGACAAGACTCTTGAATTCCCTAGTAGTAATTTCTTCTTTTGTGAAATAAGGAAGTCACTCTTACTTGTTATGGTGGTTGGACTCATTGAAATAGATCCTGCAAAGCACAAATCACAGTGACTACTGAATAAGCCCCCAGGAAAGCCAAAAACCTGACCCATGGTCATTGATTCCTTATAGCAGTTTTCCAAGGCAGGTAGTCTCCTCTTTCTCCTTTGGAGCAGCTGGTGGATTTGAACTGCTGATCTTGTGCTTAGCAGCCCAGTGTGTAACCCATATGTCACCATGGCTCCCAGTAATCAAGTTAAAATAAACGCATAATAATAAAAGGAGTGGAATGTAATAATATTGTTGTTGTTGTTGTTAAGTGCCGTCGAGTCGGGTC
>NW_006408616.1:869609-872094 GCF_000296735.1 Chrysochloris asiatica | reverse complement strand
CCTGTACAGGGTCGCTATGGGTCGGAACCGACTCGATGGCACTTAACAACAACAACAACAACAACTATATATATATATATATTATACAATTCCATCAGAGAGCAGGTTAACACTCTATCCTAAAGGAACAAGGAGAATATTTGTTGTTGTTGTTGTAAGTGTAATCAAGATGGTTCTGACCCAAAGCAACCCTGTATAGGATTTATGAGGAGCAGCTGGTGAGCTTGAACTGCTGACCTTGGGGTTCAAACTGACCTTGCAGTCCAGCACATTAACCCCCAGTGCCTTATGAGGACTCTAAGGAAAGGATTATTCAATAACAAGTCATCTGATAATGAGTAATTCACCTAGCACATAAAGGGGGTATAGTATATAAAATAGATAATGTATGTGAAAGAAATAGGAAAGTTCCCATTTTATATAGAATTTAGAGTCCAGTATTGTTGGAACATAGAGTACAATTAGATAATTATTGGGGTGAAGCTTGGAAAGGTAAACAGAGACCAATAGGTAAAAGAGCATAGATTGCATTCTTCTGAAGAACTTAGACCTTATTGTTTCCTTGTTTGGGAATCATTGACGAATTTTTAACAGGAATAGGACGTGAACAGAGTTGTGTTCACCAGGATAACTGTGGTGTACTATGAAGGATGAATTTAAGATGTGGTTCAAACCTTCCAGCTGCTCCTTGGAAACCCGATACAGAATTGTATATATTCACCAACCCTATATATTCACCAACAACAGGGCTGAAGGGAAGAAGTTTTTTTACAGTTCAGGTGAGAGGTGACAAAACTAGCTAAAGCAAACACCGAGGAAATGAGAAAATCACAGATTTGATAATTCTTTAGGAAATGGTCCCAGTAGGATGCCAGGATTGATGAATGTGAAGAGTAAGGTTGAGAGAAACATTGAAGATGATTTCGTCTAGGTTTCCATGAGTCAGTACAATTTGTCAAGAATGCAGTAGGAAACAGAATTGGGAAAGGAGATAAAGAGTTTGATTATGAACAGATTGAGGTTGCTGATGTGATATGCAGGTGGAGATTTTATGTAGCCAGTTGAGTATGTAGGTCTGGTGTTTAAGAAGTAACTCAGGGCTAAATAAAGATAGCAGACACAGGCATCATCCTTTTAAGGGTACAGTTTAAAGTTGTGGCCATGGATTTAATTGTCAAGAAAGTTGACTAAGAAAAGAGAGGCTTAAGCAAAAGTTGCAGAATGCCAGAACTTAATAGTGGGCGGATAAAAAATATCTGGTGGGAAATCGGATCTGTCATTTGCTGAATCTTTAAATCAAGCTGATCCTCTTAAGTGCTTGCTTCAGAGTAAGCAAGACTATATTACCTCTTACTCTCCAACATTCTCTTACATTTGACTTACCCGTGCGTGGAGTCCTGGTGTAGCTCTGCAGGATAAGCACGTGACAGTTAACCGTAAAGTCAGTGGTTCAAACCCACCAGCTGTTCCTCAGGGTCCTTGTGAGTCAGAACTGATTTGCTATCACTTAACAACAACAACAGCCAGTACTTGGGAGTCCTGGGAGCATGGGACTACAAACACAGTGTTGGCAGTTCAGGCCCTCCAGCTGCTCCTGAAAATCCTGTACAGGGCTGCAGTGAGTCATAACCAACTGGACAGCACTGGTTGTTTTTCATCTATTATCATCAATTATCATCTATTGTTTGTCTACCAGAAGTAGATTTCATGCCCTTGCTAAGATCTCAATATTAACATTAATCTTAAACTTACCACACTATATCATAATCATCTGTTTGTGTGTCTATATTTCATGACAAGTTTGGAAACTATTTAAGTTGGAAACTGTGTCTTTTATCTTTAGCTTCAGAATATTTACAGAGTCTGACACAAAATACATGTTGAAATTTTTTCGTGAGTGAATCAAGGGACACTCCATTACTCAAGCCCTTACTTCTGCTAATAGCTGCGTGGTTCTCCCTTTTAACTTCTTCTATTTGTTTCTGGCCCTTCTCATTTGGGCAGTCTGTTTGAAATCTTTTCTGGAGTATATTGGAAAAAAGCCTCTTGCCATCGTTTCAGTCTTTCATTTAAATCTCCTACTGAGCTCCCACTGATCCTGGCCACTCTAACATAAGCCAGTCTGATGCTATCACATCTGAATTGCATCTACTGTAAAGAAAGAGGATCCTGGCCTTGGTTGGCCTTGATGTCATGCCTACTGCTTTAGCAAGCTGGTCCCTGTAAAGAGTTCCTATGCTGTGAATGAGAAGTTAATGGTAATTCTTATGGTGTCCCCCTGAAAAATAAGTGTTGTATTATGATGTTGTTGGGTTGGATGCTTTGTTTATGTCTCTGAGATTAAGTTGGTTGATTGTGTTGTTCAGTTCTTCTGTGTCTTTTTTTAGGTTTTTCTTTCTAGTTGTTTTGTCCATTGAAAGTGGTATATTAAGATTTCCTACTATTATTATAAGGCGCTCTGGTAGCGTAGTGGTTACGAATCGGG
>NW_006408616.1:816742-869154 GCF_000296735.1 Chrysochloris asiatica | reverse complement strand
CTCTTGTAGACAGCATATTGAAGAATCCACTTTTCTTTTCCATTCTGCTACTCTTTGTCTCTTGCCTAGTGCATTAATCCATCAACATTTAATATAATGATTGCTGTCATGTTGCTGGGTTTTTGTTTTTTTTGTGGGTGTGCAGTGCTGTTGGTTTTCTTAGCTCCATATAACTTTCCTGTACTGAGTTCATTTTGTTCATGAGATTTATTGTTATTCATTGTTATTGTTTTAATATTTACTAAATCTTTATGGTTTTCCTTTTTCCTGTTTTGATGTGAAGGTACATTAATTATATTTGCAGTTACCCTGTAATTTATTAATTTCTTCCCCAGTTCAAAACAGTCTGTTTTCTCTTGAAATCTATTTGGCATCCTGGTCATTTGGAAGTTCAATAACAACACTTTCCATCTTTTTGCTTTGTAGTTGTCTTCGTTATAAATTGATATCTTTGGGTCCCTATTTTCAGTCTTGTAGGCTTGTTTTACTTTGTTGTTGTTGTTGTTGTTGTGAAGTGCTGTCATGTCGGTTCCAATCCATAGCAACCCTGTATTGGGTTACTGAGGAGCAGCTGGTGAGCTTGAACCGCCAACCTTGCAGTTCAAACAGCTTTGCATTCTGGCACATTAGCCCATAGCACCACACCAGGACTTCTATATCTGGATTGAGTTTTGGTTAGTGTTGCCTTTCACGTCAGTGTCAGGTTGTTTTCTGCTGTTGTTTCACAGTCCAACGAACATTCTTAAAGTGTTTTTTTGTAAAGTTGTTCTGTTTATTACAATTTGCTTTAATTTTTGTTTTTCTGGAAATATTCTAATTTTTCTGTCATATTTGAGGGACAGTTTGCTGGGTATGATTCTTAGTTGACATTTTTTTTTCCGTCAGTATTTTTATATGTCTTCTCATTGCTTTCCTAACTGCATAGTTTCTGCTGTGAAATCAAAGTTCAGTCGTACTGGTTTTCCTTTGTAGGTAACTTTTAGTTTTTTTCCAAACTGCTTTCAAGATTCTTTGCTTGTTTTTATTTTGGAGAGTTTGATTTTGATATGTATTTCATGATTTTCTTTTCAGGTATATACTGTGTGGGGTTTATCCTGCATCTTAAATGCCTATTTTCTCATCTTTCCTGATATTAGAGAAATATTCTTCCAACAAGTCTTTGAGTGTTTTATCTATGCTTTTCTTTGTCTCTTCCTGTTCTGGAATTTTGATCATCCATAAGTTATTCCTCTTTGTAGTGTTCTTATGATTGCTTTTCCTTTTTTTTTTTTTTTTTCCTGGTTGTTCACTTTGTTTACTAGTAGGTAAAGAAAGGAATAAGGGGAAGAAAGAATAAACAAACAAAATAAAGCAAGGAAAAAACCAGGGCAGATACCAGACCCAGAAAAGTGAAAACTATTGGAGCTCCTGCCAGCCAAGGAGCTCATGTGGATGGGCAAGGGACAATACAGTGGTCCCTGTGCCTACTATGGAGTTCCCATAGGCCTAAGCACTTTCTGTTCAGGGAACCTAATCCAGAGGCAGTACATGCAGACCCTAAAGAAGCTGGGATCAAGATTTTCTGTCATAGAGTGCAGCCAGGGATGAGTGTTGCCTTTAATCCAGGGCTAGCCAGAATTGACTGTGCAGGTCTGGAGCTGAATCCAAGTACCAGAGTTGGTGCAGATAGTTCCCTATACACACTTTGATGTGTCTCTGACTGCATGGCTCACCACAGAGAGTAAGAGCTTCACTAGGGGTGTACCTAGTGGGAGCTGGCCATGCTTTTGGTCATCACAGTAATATAGAGTTGTTGTTGTTCTTAAGTGCCATTGAGTCGATTCCAACCCACAGCGACCCTATATAGGGTTTCCAAGGAGTAGTTGGTGGGCTTGAATCACTGATCTTGCAATTCAAATGACTTTGCAGTCTGACGCATTAGCCCACAGCGCCACGCCAGAACATCACCCTTTTCTATCCTCTGGTAAGCAGTATGAGTCTTCAACACCAACTTGCCTTCTGCCTTCATAAAGTTCAAAATGACCACACTGCATCCGGCTAACCAGCCCAGAGCACCTGTCTTTTTCTCTTTGCTTCCCCCCCAGTTCTCTTCAGCTTCTCCTCCTTGTTGTTGTTGTGAAGTGCCGTCGAGTCGATTCTGACCCATAGTGACCCTGTTTAGGGTTTCTGAGGAGCAGCTGGTGAGCTTGAACCTCCGACCTTGCAGTTCAAACAGCTTTGCAGTCTGGCACATTGACTCACAGCCCTAGTGAGTGCTAGATCAGTGTTTGCCCGGACCGGTGCTGCAGGTTTGGAGCAGGCAATGGATTTGAGGCAGAAAGCTCCTGATTCACGTTGATGGCGTTCACAACTGTGTAGCTCCCCCACCATGCTGCTCTGTCTACTTGGAAGGGCAGAAACTTTGCTGGGGAGTGTATGTCGATGGGGCTGTCTATGCCTTTGGTCACCAGGGGAGTGTGAGGAACAAGAAAGAAAAATCACACCTTTATCTCTATTAGTCACCACTGGACCACCAAGCCTAATGTTTTGTCTCTAACGCTACTCATGAAAGCTTAAGATGAGCATGCCACATCTGGCCCACTGGCATAGGTAACCTGTCTGTCTCCTTTTTTTTTTTTTCTTTTCTATATTTGTACAGCTTCTTTTCCTATGAGCATTCAATCCACTTTCTATCTTTTCATTTGATGTTCAGAGTTCAGAGTTCCAAGTTTTGTGTTCTTTGCTATACTTTATCTTTATAGCATTTCTGTCAAGTCCTTCATCTTGCTGTCTCCTCCTAAAGTTGTGTTTTTAAAGCCATCCACTTGTGGTATTCTGTTATAGCAGCACTGGGTAATTAAGACAGTGAAGGTCATTTTGACTGAAAGTTCCTTTCATTTTATGTTGTTGTTGTTAGGTGTCATTAAGTCTGTTCCCATTCAGAGTGAGTCTGTGTATCCAGAGCAAAGTACTGCCCTGTCCTAGACCATTCATTCTCACAGTTGTTGTTATGTTTGAGCCCATTGTCACTGCCACTGTATTTCCATCTTCTTGGGGGTTTACTCTTTTTCATGGAACCCTCCACTTTACCAGGCATGATATCCTTTTCAGACCTGGTCCTTCCTGACAAAATGTCCAAATTACAAGAGACGAAGTCTCACCACTGTTGCTTCTAAGGAGCAATCCAATCATGTTGTTGTTGTTAAGTGCCGTTGAGTTGGTTCCAACCCATAGCGACCCTGAACAGGGTTTCTGAGGCTATAAATCATCTTTACGGGAGCAGAAAAACCTCATCTTTCTCCTGCAGAGCAGTTGGTAGTTTCGAACTGCTGACCTTGCAGTGCACAGCCCGATTCATAACCACTACACTACCAGAGCGCCTTACTTCTTAAAAAACAGATTTGTTTATTATTTTGTTAGTCCATGGTACTTTTGGTATTCTCCAACACCACAAGTCAAATGCATCAATCCTCTTAAAGTCTTCCTCATTCATTATCCAGCTTTCTCGTGCATGCATTGTTGTTGTTGTTGTTGTTGTTAAGTGCCATCGAGTCAGTTCCAACCTGTAGCAACCCTGTATAAGGTTTCTGAGGAGTGGCTGGTAAGTTTGAACTACTGACCTTGCAGTTAAAACTGACTTAACAGTTCAATGCATTAACACATGAAAATACCATGACTTGAGTCAGGAGCATGTCAGTCCTTAAAGTGATGTCTTTGATGCTTTGCAGCTGATTTGCCTAATGTAATACATCATTTGATTTCTGAAGTGTTGATTGTGGATCCAAGCAAAATGAAATCTTTGGTAGCTTCAACCTTTTTTCCATTTATCATGATCTTACTGACTTGTCCAGTTGTGAGGATTCTTATTTTCTTTATAATGATGTGAAATCCATACTGAAGTCTTTGATTTTCTTTAGTAAGTACTTTAAGTCCTCTTTGCTTCTAGTAAGGGTGTGTCATCTGCATATCACAGGTTGTTAATGAGTCTTCCTCCAATCCTGATGCTACATTCTTCTTTGCATATTACAGCTTCCTTGATTGCTTGCTCAGAATACAGATTGAATAAGTATGATACAACCCTGATACAATACACCTTTCCTGAATTTAAGCCATTCAGTATCCTCTTGTACTGTTCATATAGCTGCCTGTTGGCATATATACAGGTTCTGCATGAGCACAGCTAAGTGTTCTAGAGTTCCCATTCTCTGCAGTGTTATCTGTAGTTTGTTAGAATCCACACAGTCAAATGCCTATGCATATTCAATAAAACACAATTAAATATCTTTCTGTTATTCTCTGCTTTCAGTCAATATCCACCTGATAACAGCTTGCTTTGTTGTTGTTATTGGTAATGTGATCAAGTCAGTTCTGACTTATAGCAACCCTGTATAGGATTTTGAAGATTGGCTGGTGGATTTGAACTGCGACTTTATGGTTAGCAGTCAAGTGCTTATCCTACAGTGCCACATCAGCTAAATAGAAGAGATCAGTAATCACGCACTTTGCCTTTGTGGTGGTCACCAAAAACCCTTAAATGTGGTCAGCTGAGATGTTTAATAGCACCTTATCCAAATTAAACCTTCTAGAAAGCAAATGTTTACCTTTGTTCTACCCAAGTTGCAGACAGTTCTAGAAGGCATTAGGGACTGTTGTATCTATGTTAATTCCTATGTTCTCTAGGCAACATCATTGTAAGGAACCTTATTTCAGTCCTGACTTTCTCTTATTCAAGAAACTACAAGTGTTGTCACTTACTATAGCAGACAGTATATTTTCACCAAGGAAGAATTTTGACCAATTGAGAAGATAAACCATCTGAGTTATAGAAACACACACACCAGGATAGTGGTATCTTTGGCATTATATAAAGAGAACGTTTTAAGAAGAATCTGAATGGTAGGTAGTACTGAAAAGAAAAGAAATAGAATAAATAAGGGATTAAAAATTTTCATTGCCTGTGACATCCAGGAAGCTATTGGTAAAAGGGCTGCCAAATTAACTATAATCGGAACATGGAGATGGCTAGGGAAGGTTATTCTTTTAAGAAGTTTCTCTTAGGTAGGAAGGAGTTGGGAGGCTAATTAAAGGAAGGCGTTTTTATTGCTTGTCTTTTTGTTTTTAGAAGGGTTATGAGCTAGACTGTTTTAAAGGCTGAGGGAAAGAAGTGGAGGTGTAGGTAGGGTGGAGCAAGTTTTTGTGGAAGATCAACAGCATGAGTTCAAGTGCTCAAGTGCAAAGGCCAGGTCACCTTGAAGAATATTTGGTACAGAACTTCTCTAGGAAGGTAAGGAGTGATGTGCATGGATTCAGGCAAGTTGGCAGATGGTGCTGAAAGAAGTTGATGGGTTCAACATGTAATAGCTCTGTTTTCTCCCTGAAGAACAAGGTGAGGTCAGCTGATTATGATGCGAACAAGAATCATGTAAAGTGTTTGGAAGAAAATGAGTTAGCATGAAATAAGGGATTCATTCAGATTTTTCACGTACCCCCTTTACTAGATAACATGATGGGAATTTACATTATGATTTCTTGTTTCTTTCCTTCTTTTTTTGAGTCCCTGGGTGGTGTAAACAGCTAAGGCCTCTACTACTGACAATAGCTAAAAGCTGGCCGTTTGAACTCACCCAGGGACTCCTAGGAAGACAGGGCTGACAATCCACCTCTGAAAGGTCACATCCTTGAAAATCCTACAGAGTAGTTCTACTGTTCATATATGAGGCCAATATGAATCAAAATCACAATAACAACAATTCTTATCGAACCAGATTGATCCATATTTCTCCTGAAGAGCAGCTGGTGGGTCCTTACTGCCAGCGTTTGGTTAGCAAATGAACACCTAACCATTTCATCACTACATGTTACTTTCAATGCTTTGATTATTATTGTATAAAACAAAGTGTAACCCAGCTTCTATCTAGAAGTACCTGCATCATACTCATCCAGATTTAGATCTTCCAGAGTGTGTTGTTAAAGTAAATATTAAATACCACATACGTCAGAGTTTTAAAGCCAAAGGAAAAGAAAGTATTTTTGAGGGGATGCAACTGTTGTCGACACTTTACATTTTGGTACTTGTGCTCAAGAATCAAACATGTTCTTTTTCATCTATTTGTTCCTTTCTTGCATGCTACCAGGAATCCCTAGAGCCTTAGGCTTTTTGAGAAAGTTAATATTTACTGATTAGACTGTTTTTCCTCCCCCTGCACTCAGGGTTCATGGTGTACTGAAATGAAGCAATGAACCTCCCTCAAGTAGTTTACCATGAAAGTATCACAGTTAAATTAGGCTGAGATTTCAGTGACCTTTCTCTTTTTCTTTTTTGTCTGACAGAATAAAGGTCTAAGAATGTTCAGAAGATGAGCTGGATGTGGATGAAAAGATACAGACTGAGTGTGTCAAAGTTTCCATTAGGAAAACAGAAAGTTTCTTGCCAAATAGAAACACGCAAAAAGAATGTTCACTGCATTATCACCCCTCCCCGCTCACTGCTGCTTCAGTTGCCAACGCCATTTACAAACTCTTTAAGAAAGTATCTGAAATGACATCCCCAAACTAAAGGGACAGTAACAAGAGTCCCAGACAAAGCACTTTGTCACAGTCAGTGTTTGATGTTCATCTCTAAGGGAGTCCACTGGCCTTGGTCCAACTGGTCCCATCTCCATTCTCTCCATCATCACAGTTGCCTAAGGAGAGGAACCTGTCTGCCGTCCCTGAGCATGTTGAATTTTCTTGTTTCCTTGCCTTTGCTCAGCACAGAAGGACTTTTCCTCCTTTACTCACCTGAATAATTTAACATACCCTGCACATCCTCACTCAGACCATCCTCTTTGCTCTTGGTTAAATCTTACTTAACCCCTCTTTATGCCCATCATCCCTACCATTCTGATCCTCTGGCCAATGTAAGCTACCCCCTTGCTTTATGTTCACATAGGATTTTGTGTATGTGGCCATTATAGCTAGGTACTGTGTTACACCATTTTTACTGAGTGATACTGTGTTTACATCCTTCACTAGACAGTGGACTCATCAAAGCAGAGGTCATATTTTATTCTTTTGTATGTCTCCAGTGTAGCATGGAGTCCTGGTGTGGCACTGTTAGTTAATGCTCCAGACTGCAAAACCATTTGAACTGCAAGGTTGGTGGTTCAAGCTCACAGCTGCTTCTCAGAAACCCTATACAGGGTGTCTATGGATAGGAACCGACTCACTGGCACTTAACAACAACAACAACAACAACAACAATGTATACCATACTGTCTTAAGTAGAGCTGATGCTTGCTAAATGTTTCTGAGTGAATAGGTGAAAATATGCCTAACATACAAAAAGAAAGAATGAACCTTACATACATGTATCTCTTTACAGTTACAGTTCATGCTCACTCCCTCAGTAACTTCGTATAACCCTGAGATCCCTGTTTCTCTCAATTGCAGGGAGACCCCTCTGACTTTCAGACAACTCATATTTGCTTTTTAATGTTATGCAAATTTGTCCTCACTTTGACATGATTGAACCAACCCTTACTCACAGCAAATTTTTCATCATAATCATCTTCATATGCTGCATGTGTAGCTTTTAAATCACTGAAAAGCCTTCGAGCTTTTTCTTGCACTAAAACCTAAACCAAAAAACAAACTGACTCATAGTAACTCTATATAGACTTTCCAAAATTGTAAATCTTTATGGGAGCAGACAGCCTCATCTTTCTCACTTGGAGCAGCTGGTGTTTTTGAACTCTTGACCTTGTGGTTAGCAGCCCAATACCTAACCCACAGTGCTACCAGGTTTCCTTTCCTTACACTCATGTAAGGTGACATAATAACTGTATTCACCTCATCCAACTTACCTACAAATTCTTAAGGGCATATTATGGAGCAAATCTCATTTGTAGCCCAGGTATTGGGAAGTTAGACCTGCTACTACATTAGTGCGTTATCATTCAGCACAGGTCTTCCTGGGCATGGCATTTGGGTCAATGCTACAAAACACAAAGTGAGGTCATTCTTTGGCTCTGATTGCTGAATCATTTGATTATTGTAGATCAGATGTTGCTGTCTGACTGAATTAGTCTGATTTATCTGGTTTGGCATATTGGAATGATCAAATTGATTGGATAGCTATCAAGTGTCTGATACTAAGTAAGCACCCCGCCCAGAACTTCTTCATTATTTGACATGTGATGTTATTTTTAGATAAAGTTTTGCAATTAACAAAAAAGATTTTAGAGGTCTTAGGGCACTTTTCATCAAACAGAAATCTCTGTAGTACTGTCACATGAAATCTATTTATTACAAAAATTATTTAGATTACAAACATTTATTATATTTCTTTACTTAGATGGAAGGTCTACAAAACATAGGCTGTGGCTGCAGAGATTGATTTGATAGTTAGTTCCCTCAAACTCCAAACCAGTTCTGTTGATGAAATTATCCAGCTTTCCATTATTTCTTTCATTCAAGGAAAATAACTGAAGAATGAAAAGAGATTGAAATTACTTTTATGATTTATAAAACATTTTTTTCCCTCACAACTTGACTTTGTATGAGAGAGCAGCTTTCCTATCCAAATGGATAGGATATATATTTTTTAATTAGAAGTTTCCTTTATAAAGCAAGTCATACAAAGTTTGTCCTGATTATGTTGAACATTAAGAATGAACTTCACTTGGTCAGAGATCAATACCTAAGTGTATATTCGTAAGTCCCTATAAATACTACAGACTAAAAGAGTCCCTTTCATGCAATGACCATCCTTACAAATAATTTATAGTATTGGGGTATTAAAAATATATTATCCAACAACAACATTTGACATCAATTTTTTTATTCATTTCCATCTCGTCAATTTTCTTTTTGGTTACCATAAACACCATCCAAAGAGATACTATTTTTAAAATGCAATTTGTTTTCCCTGGTTTTCACCCAGCACTCCCTCCTGAATTCTGTAATGTCATTTGGAAAAGCAAAACACAAACAATAAAGAGTAAGTAAAGTAGCTGTAATAATTGTTTAGATATTTATGAAGTGATCTGTAACAAGACTCCTTTTCCTAGCTCCTAAGACTCCTCTTCCACACCATCTGCCCTAAGAATGCAGCACAGCAGTAGCACTTGACCTTTATTTTGAAGTAGGAGTTCATTTACTATTCATTCCATCCCCTCGGTTTGTCAGGAGGTTGAGTAAATAGTGTAGTAGTAAGTGTGACTGCTTTTGATATTTCTCTTGTTGTGTGGCTAACACCATGCTCTTTTGTTTTATGCAGACATGAAAGCAGATTTCAGCAACGTATGCTGGAACTGACAGACACAAACAACATTGCCTACTTGTTTCTTTCAGCTGCCAACAGATGGCTAGAGGTCAGGACGGTATGTTCATTTCATGATTTCGAAATGGAAACCTAACAAAGAGGCCTGATGCGAAGAGGGAGACAGTTGTAAAAATCAGTTTTCCACTGAGATTCAGCATTAAGTTCACATTTTCTGGACTTTAAAATAGGTCACGTTTGTTTATGTTACAGATGAAATTTGTCATAATGTTTTAGCTAATCGTAAGAGAAATGGCCCTGAAAAGAAATTCCATTTTGTGTTCACTAGTTTCTAGATTACATAAATTAATGGATGGCAAATATTTGTGTAACTTTAAATTCTGATTTTTTCAGAAGAGTAAATTTGATGAGTAAACAGACGTACTCATTTCCTCCTCAGCACTGGAGAGACCTGGAAGATGGTGACTTTCTGTGTTTTCACATTACCCCAAAATGTAGCTGACTATAGTTAGTCATCTCTTAGCTTCTTCTCTCCAGTATTACTAGGAGAACAAACACAAGGGTTGGTATGAAACAGACATGAAATAGCACTAATTAATTTCTTTGAGTCCCAAGTCTTCACTTGTTAGATGGAAAGAATATGTATCTCATGGGAGTGTTGGGATTTTAAAAAGTCCTGTAAATCACTTAGTACAGTACTTAGCAAATGTGCTCAGTACATATCTTTTGAATAAGTGGACAAATGAGTAAATAGATGTAGTAAGTACCTACCTGGCTAAGTGGTGGATAAGGCAGCCAACTACAGGAGAATATAAGAAGCAGGTGAAAGAGACATTTCAAAAGGAAGAGGATAGAGTTTGCAGACTGGTCGGAGTAATCTGCATGTATAAACTGTTTGGGTAGTAATGCCAAACTAATTGCAATCCTTATTTTTAAATAAGTATCTATTAGTTTGCAAAAAGAAATAAAACAAAGCTATCTGCAGTATTGTAAGAATCTCACTCCCATTGATTAAGTATCCCCATCTTGTTCAGATTTTCCTTCCAAAAATCAGCAGACAACAGAAGGCAAATGGTAAAGGGAATCTGATAGGGTTGCAATGAAGGAACCACTTGAGAATCTGAGTAGCTGATTGATGAAAAGATTGATACGGACTCTTGGTCACCCCTGTGAACTTTAAGTGCTACGATTTCACACTGGTTTGCATAAATCCTCTGTCACTACATTAGTTATATGTAGAAACTATTCAGCAACATAAAACAATATATTTCAAAATTCTTAGATGTAAGCGTTGGCTATTAACCAACACTTAACAACAACTGATAAGGAGTTATGGTGTGGTACTGTAAGATAAAGCATTGGACTGCAAGGTCAGTTTGAGTCACAAGGTCGGCAGTTCAAATCCAACAGTCACTCCTTAAAACCCTATATAGGGTCCCTATTCGTGGAAACCAACTCATCGGCACTTGACAACAACATTGTTGATAAGAAATTCTTCACAGGAGTTACGAGGGGGACAGGATAGGGTTTCTCCTTAGGACAGGTGAAATGTTGCTTATCATTTATTTTCTAGTACCTATACAGATTCTGGGAGACTCCTGGTGTGACACTATAGGATCAGCACTGGACTTCGAACCACAAGGTTGGCAGTTCAAACCCACCAGCTGCTCCTCAGAAACACTATACTGGATCACTATAAGTTGAAACTGACTCGATGGCACTTAACAGCAACAACAAACAACATACTGATTCTGGAGTGCTGGTGTGGCAATGTAGGAAAAGCTCTGGACTGTTAACTACAAGGTCAGCAGTTCAAACCTACCAGCCATTCCTCAGAAACCCTATACAAGATCACTATGAGTCAGAACTAACTTGATGGCATTTAACAACAATACAGAGCCTAAATCCAGATTTTAAGCTCTGTGGGTTTCATTGGCTTTTAAAATTTTTCAGTTTTGCTAAGAAAAAAAAAGTGGTATATTTGAATAATAGGATTAATGATGAAATTGCTGGATGAAAGCATAATCCTACCTCCACCAAAATAGTCTGATTTTCCTACACTTGAAGATCAGATGTGGTTTTTATGGGCAGGTGTGTTTGTGTTGGACTTTAGATGAATGTCAGCCTGGTGACTCCTTTTCTACTCTTTAGCACTTCCTACTGTCAGGTTAATAGACAAATGTTTAGCAAGAATATTTCAAGCCCACCATATGTTGTCTTCTCTTAGCTAGAAGACAAGATACTGAAGTTTCAAGACTACCAACAAAGGGAAGGTCAGGAAAAATTAGAAAGGAGCAACAAATAAACTCAGAATGGTTTGATTTAGTTTGACTCACAACCTAATACTTTAACCCATACATGAAAAGACAGACCTACCTGGATATATAAGAATTCCCCTTCCATCTCTAGAAATCTAAAGAAAATCTCGGCATTTGGAACTGGAAAGGCAGAAGCTGCATTTGATTCTGTTGTCTTATATTATGCTGTTGTTAAGGGCCTTCAAATTGGTTCTGACTTATAGAAAGCTTGTATAGGGTTTCCTAAGAGCAACTGATGAGTTTGAACTGCTGACCTTGTGGTTCAAACCGAACCTTGCGATCCAGTGCTTTATCTTACAGTGCCACATCAGGATGTTTGTTGCTATATCTTCTCTTTATTTCTGTGTATTATTATCCTTCCAAGCTTTGATTATAAGTCTCATCAGTATTCTCCCTTAGAAACTAATACAAATAATTAAGGAGTGATTACTTCTGTTGCGATTTTTTTGTTGTGTTTTGTTTGTTTTTTGGTAAATGTGAATTTTGGTAAGAATTTTTTGTTGATTTGGTGCAATGTCCCAGCTTTATCAGCAGAAAAAACAATCAAGGTCCAAGCCCTTTGTTTATGATTTATCTCCTTCACCTATTATATTTATGTCAGTCAGTTTATGAGGGTTTGCACACACACTCACACACAGATGCACACCTCTAGACACCTGAAGAAACCCAACGTAAGACCAGTCTAATTCACTCTCTTTCTGATCTTCTGAGTTTAATGAGAGTTTTCATTATAAGACAAGGTATATTCAAATATAAGTACTATAATCCAAACGCATATGCCACAGGAAGAATGTGAAGTAAATAAAGGAATACTGTTAAGGATAGAACTTTTTCTCCCAATTGCATGCAAATAAATGACCTCATTACCATTGTACTTCTGTGGGCATCTCCACATCACTTGAAACACAACTTCAGTTTGAAATAACTGGTGTCTATCAGAAGTATGAATGTTCAGATACAGGACCTTAGAAACTAGGTTGTGACATGCTCTGTGAACCCCAAAACTGGACATATTCTGCTTTGTAAGTCATTTTTAAAAAGGTAATGAAAACTTGGACCAATACATTGGTATTGGAGTATCAGCACAACTTTCTAACCCGATTCTTTGCCATATTATTAAGTAGATTAACATAAATATGTTCTTACACAAATATTCTTGGAGTTCTCAAAACAAAAACACAACTAAAATAGTACAAGGAAAGTCCGTTGCATTGTGCACAAATCAGAATAGGCAAATAAAATTTTCTGATTCAAATCTTATGATTTCACCAATCCAGATCCATGGACTCATCATCTCTGTAATGGAAACAAAGCAAAGAAAGCTTGATAACATAGCTTCCTATGACCATTTTCCCCTTTCTTTTCATTACTGAATCTACCTCTCCAAAACAATACCACTGACTTCTATTGACAGAAAATCTCAAGACAAAGAAGGGAGGAAAACCAAAATAAAAACACATTTTGTTAATCTAAGGAGGCCTTTGAGCCTGATGCAATTTTTGTAATTTATTTTTGTTTTTTAATATGCCTTCTCATTTCACTACTGTTAAAGTTAGGGCAAGTACACATTGCTTCCTTCTTCTGGGTAAACCGTTCTGCCTCTGGAACATTGGGCTTTGTCAACCATATTCATTTCACATTCATTGTGAGATGAAAACTAAAATAAACAAAGGCCATAACATGGTGAGATTAACTAAAGGACAAGAGTCTAAAAGAATAAAACAATTTGGCTGGCAGAAATGTAACTAGACTGTGACCACCCAGGTTGCTTTGGCAGCAGAGGGGAGTTTTTTTTTTTTTTTTTGTGGGTGCCAAATAAAGTGGGCTGTGATTATGAGCAGTGTGTCACTACAGCCTAATCTTTGAGTGCTGCCTGTGTGTTTTAGATTTTTTTTTAGCACAGTGTTTTCTTCTTATCCCCCTGCACTAAACAATTCCAGTTCTTTGGCACCGATGTTTCCATTTGCAAAAATTGTGTAACTCTATCTAAAGGCTGTCTTTCCAAGGCTATGCCTTCCTGTATGGTGAAAAGATAAAAGAAAAGTTGCATCGGAAAGCAAAACAAAACCCACCTATTTAGAGTTAACAGGCTAAAGTGAAAATTACCATACATATAAAAATATACAGAGTCTGATCTCAGAGAAACTACACATAAATATTTTGTGGGTAAATGTGTCCATAATTCCACAATAAGCAGGTGTACATTGGTTTTGTAATTTGTTGTTGTTGTTGAGTGTCACCTAGTCGGTTCCAACTCATAGTGATCCTCTATAGTATTTCTAAGGAGTGACTGGTGAGTTTGAACCACTGATCTAGTGGTTCAAACCAACCTCTCAGTTCAGTGCTTTGTCTCACAGTACAGAAGCCCTAATAAAATTTACTTGACACCCTGTGATACCAGACACTCAGTGGTACTGTGAAGATACACTGAGTAGATGAGGACTACTTGGAGGAAATGAGATCTTGGTCTTTTCTGGTTGCCATTACTCTTTACAAATCTGTTTTTCAAATTTTTATCAAAATTTTGATCGATATTCTAATATAGATAGCTGAAGGGACCCTGGTTGCTCAGAGGATAAGCAGTGGACTGCTAACTGAAAGATCAGTGGTTGGAACCCATCAACTACACGTTGGGAAAAAGATGAGCTGTCTGCTACTGTAAAGATTTACAGCCTTGAAAATCCTAGGGAGCTGTTCTTCCCTATCTTATAGGATTGCTATGAGTTACAATCCACTTGATGTCAGTGGGTTTGGTTTTTTAATTATAGAGAGATATTATTGAATCACTAGAAACCTGACAAGAGGCCTCTATTTCTACATCATCTCTAATTTGACATGGAAATTAAATGTTTTTCTTCTGCATGTAAGTGTAGAATATACAGACTTGTTGGAAGTTATAATTCTGTACTATATAGATAGATAAAGTATCAACTTTATAAAGGAGGGCTTAAAAGAAGAATTCATATTAATGTCAATAATTTTGAAATATTTAGGAGTACATTGACATTTATAAAGTGTAAGTGAGCAGTCCAGACTGCTTAGATTCTGCATCTATATAGTTGTTGCATCAAATGAAGAGGAAAAAGAGGATGAGCTATGTAATTGGGATGTGTCATTATTAATAAATAGATACATCAGGTTCGAAACTACCAGCCGCTCCGTGGGAGAAAGATGAGGCTTTCTACTCCCGTAAGGATTTACACCCTTGGAAACCCCATACAGGGTCGCTATGGGTCGGAACCGACTCGAAGGCAATTAACAACAACAACAACAAAGATACATCAGATAAAGTAATTAAAGAAGTATTTACTACTTCTGTGGAACTTATTACTTCCAGGGATTAACTCTACATGATTCATTTCTTTTCTCTTTATAGAAGTCATAGACTTAATATGGAATTAAATTTTAGTGACTTTTCCAACATTTTATGTTTTATGATTCACACAAAATTTTAAGCTTTCTTCAAACGTGAAAATCATTCAGGGGAGAAAAAAGGTATCTTGACACATGGAGGTAGGGAAATTTAACTAGTGTATAGCTTTTTTATTCCTTTGAATCTCTGTGAATTAGGCATCTTTTCTATTTTTCTTAGAGGAAACCAAGTCTCAAAGGAGTTAAATGTTATGTTCACGTTCACTAGCTAGTTTTTTAAAAGTAGGAATTTAAACCTAGATCTCTGACTCAGAGATTGGGATCATTCATTGCTCGATCAAGAATTTGATTTCTGGATCTAGTTTAAGAAGAGACAGGAATCTAGTTTAAGAAGAGACGTATGATCTGGTCTGACTTGAAACAACAGAAATTAATTCTCTTGCAAAATCAAGATGTTAGCAGGGCCATGTTTGCTCCGAAGGCTCTAGGAAAGAATTCTTCTATACCTCTCCCTGGAGTCCTGGTGTGGCACTGTAGGATAAGCACTGGACCAAAAAGTTAGTTAGAACTGCAAGCCTGGTGGTTCAAACCCATGAGCCATTCCTCAAAAACCCAATACAGGGTCGTTATGAGTTGGAACTGACTTGGCAGCACTTAGCAACAACAAATACCTCTTCCTAGTTTATGGTGGCTCCTTAGTTTTTGCCTCTCTCTTCACATGACCTTCCTATTAGGAAAGCAGCCACTGGATTTAAAAACACCTTGCTTTCTATGATATGAGCTAATGACCTGAGCTAATTACATATGCAATGAATCATATTTCCAAATAAGGTTACATTCTGAGGTTCCAGGAAAACATGTTTGCTTGTGCTTTATTAACTATGTGAAGGCTTTTGATCGTGTGGACCAGGACACACTGTAGATAACATTGAGAAGAATGGGCATTCCAGAACACTGCATTGTGCTCATGAGGAACCTATACACTGACCAAGAGACAGTCATTAGAACAGAACAAGGGGATACCAAATAGTTTAAAGTCAGGAAATGTGTGTACCAGGGTTGTGTTCTTTCACCATACTCATTTAATCTGTATGCTGAGCAAACAATCTGAGAAATTAGATTAAATGAAGAAAAACATGGCATCAGGATTAGAGGAAGATTCATTAACAATCTGCAGTATGCCAGTGATACAACCTTGCTTGCTGAAAGTAAAGAAGACTTAAAATACTGATGAAGATAGGTATGAATTGCATCTCAATATAAAGAAAACAAAAATCCTCACAATTGGACCAGTAAATAACATCATGAGAAATGGAGAAAAGATTGAAGTTGCCAAAGACTTCATTTTGCTTGGATCCACAGTTAATACTCATGAAAATAGCAGTCAAAAAATTTAATGGCGTATTGCATTAAGCAAATCTTCTGCACAAGATATCTTTAAAATGCTCAAGAACAGAGATATCAGTTTGAGGACTAAATTGTACTTGACCCAAGTCATGATATTTTCAATTGCCTCGTACATATGAAGGCTGGATAATGAATAATGAAGACCATAGAAGAATTGATACATTTGAGTTATGCTACTAGAGAAGAATATTGAAAGTACCATGGACTGCCAAAAGAACAAACAAATCTATGTTGGAAGAAGTACAGACAGAATCCTTCTTAGAAGCAGTGATGGCAAGACTTTGTTGCTCATACTTTGGAATGTTAGGAGGGAACAGTCCCTGGAAAAGGACATAATGCTTGGTAAAGTGGAGGAGGGTCAGCAAAAAAAACAAGACAATTCCCAATGAGATCATGGCAGCGGCAATAGGATCAATCATAACAACAATGTAGAGGATAGTGCAGAACTAGGTTTATGTTTTGTTCTGTTGTAAATAGGGTCACAATGAGTTAGAACTGACTCAATGGCACATAACAAGCGAAAGCAACTGGAAGACCTGCCTTTTGTGATAGCATTTTTCAACTCAGTATATGAGTCTATCTAAGAAACTTTTATTTGATTTCAGTATGTTAAAGTGACTCCATCACTGTTAGTAAAGTCTTCATATCTATTTATTAATTGTTTGAGTAGCCAGAAATGTATCTATGTAGAGAAGGTGATCACTAATGGGATGTAATTTGAGATCATTCTGCAAAGTACCTATGCCTGAAATTTTACCTGTTTTGGGGACATATAGCAACATGAGTTTAAAGGTTTATTTTTTAAATAATAAGACCTAGCCATAAGCTCTAAGAATTCTTCTGGGGAATGGAGAGAAAAGGAGTATTGGGAAATAGACAAGTGTTTCTCAGATCTCAGCTAGAAAATGGACAGATGTTCTCTAATTCTTATTTGAGTTTCAGGCAGGCCATGATGATTTTTTTTTTAATTTTGACAAGTTTTAATCATTGAGTCAAAGACAACTCAGAAACTCTTCAGCAGATGTCTACTCTTAATTTGTGAGTAAATCTGCATGTTTAATGTCCCACACTCTAAATCCCAGATAGTTGACAAACAGTCATCAGCCTCTCTTCTTATGGAGTTAAGTCCCAACAAGTTAACCAGGAGCAGATTCCTACAAGAGCCTCACAGTAGCACACAAAGGAGCTAATCACAACCAAACATAAGTACTAAGGCAACTTAGCAAAAAAAAAAAAAAAAAAAAAATCAGGTCTAAAGATAATTATTTGTCTAACTTGCTCTGTGCATAGCACAGTGTTGTAGAAATAAAAGAAAACCCTATGTCAGATCCTGATTGTGTCATAAATTGCAGTTTAATTTTTGATAAGGCACTTAACTTCTCTCAATCAATATCATGATGTATGCAAGGGGACTTCAAAAAGTTTGTGGAAAAATTCCATTCCATTTTTCCATGATCTTTCTGAAGCACCCTTGTGTAATAAGAGCATTACTTTGGTCTCCATTCCAGACCTAAAATTGTGAGTTGTCTTTCTTTAATATCTTAGTTAGCCTTCTTCTGACACTTTATAGAACTCACATGGGATGGTGTGCATTACTTTACTGCTCACCGTTCTAAGCTGATTGTGATCTTTGGCTTAAGAAATTGGGAATCATTTTTTTATAAGAGTTTTTCTTATATTCCTTTTTAGGATTACCTTGGAGCTTGCATTGTTCTCACTGCCTCTATTGCATCTATTAGTGGGTCTTCCAACTCTGGATTTGTGGGCTTAGGCCTTTTGTATGCACTTACAGTAAGTATGGATAAAAATACCTTTTTCTGTGCAGTGTTTGACGCACTTCCACTTGCTTTTATCACCTCTTTTTCATGAATATTAGAGAGAAGTTTGAGATCCATAATAAGATGACATTCTTGCAAATAAGTATAGCATTTTAGGCTCTAAACCTATCATTTTAGGGCAACTTGGATTCATTTATGATATTGTGAACCAATTTTTAAAAATCCTCAAATTCCATGGTCATCACACTCACAAAGCTGTTTGAGATCTCTGTCTTGAGTTGCTCACAAGCTAATTGGAGGCATGAAAATGAATGTGAATATACATGAAACCAGTGTAAACAGACATATACAACTACTCATTATGAAGGAAAAGCAGAGGACAGTTCTCAAAACCGTAACATGTCAGGATCCTAAAGTCTTCTTGCTGACTTTATTCCATGATATTCATTCTAGTCTCCGATATCCTGTGGCACTTATGAATTGTACTACATGATTTATTTTACACTTACTCTCCCAGTCATCTCATCATTAATATCTAGTGATTACAAAAAACTGATACTTATTTTAAATATGATCATTTTTTATCACCGAACACAGATAACCAATTATTTGAATTGGGTTGTGAGGAACTTGGCTGACCTGGAGGTCCAGATGGGTGCAGTGAAGAAAGTGAACAGTTTCTTGAACATGGAGTCTGAGAACTATGAAGGCACCATGGGTATTGCCCTTAATTTTTTTTTTCCTTCATTCATATTTTTATTTTAAGTAAATGTTTATGTGTCAGCAAGCTTGGTGTTTTCCATGCTTTTTTTTCTACCTCAGTATCCAGAGAATCCCTCCTCATCTTGCTCTGCTGATTATACACACCTGAAAAGATTCATAGGTCTAGAAAGTTTGGGATGCAACCAGAGTCCAAAAATATATTACCTAATAATATTAAAGACAATATAAAAATATTTGGAGTATATTAAAATAATTACTTACCTAAATTCTGAACTATTTTACTCTCCTTCATAAGACCCTGTTAAGTTAGAAGTCAAGAAACCTGGATCTTAAAATACTAAGATTCTCAACTTTTCTGGAAAAGAGCTAGCAAGAAATTTATTCCTGGGGCCAGAGTAATCTTTCTTAAATACAAACTTCATGTTTAAAATGTATTTTTTTTGGCTGATCCTTCTACATCCCTTCAGTTCTTCAAGGTCAAAATCTAAGTAACTTAACTAAGACGTCTAAATTAGTCAACCCTTGCCTACCTACCTAGTCTCATCTCTCTTCACACAACTTTTGCTCTGACCACACTATCATGTTTCCTTCCATCACTATGTCTTTCTCTCTATGCATTTGTGACAAATTTCCTCTTCTCTCTCTCTCACTAAAATTCATCTCAGTTCTTAAGAGATTATCTTTAAAGGTTGGCTCCATTGGTGCTCATTGAATACTTTGACCTCACTGCCCTCATGTGATTCTTTAGATAGTCCTATAGATTCTGATTTGCATATGTGCATCTATCAAGACAATGAACACCTTGAGGCATGGCTTTCATCAATATATTCCCCAAATCTTGCACATCTTAACTCTCTATACTTAGCCCCTCAAATGTTCTATGACCAGGTGAATGAACAAATGAAGTAATTAACAAACTGTCTTTGTTCACCTTGAATAGAACTGAATGATGAAACATGAAAGAAACATGGCAATGGTTAATATTCATTAAAAAGGGGCAAACTATTCTCAAAGTATCTAATCAGGAGGTTTTCACTTGAAATGTAATTTAGATTTGAAAACATGATTTAAATCTTTAAAAGTATTTAAGTTTAAATTTTAAGGAAGATTTAGCTGTATGTGTGTATATATACATGTATTTAAATACAGCTGTCTCTCATTTATCTATCTGTCTATTTATCTTCCTAATTCTTTACCCCACCCTCAGATCCTTCTCAAGTTCCAGAACATTGGCCACAGGAAGGGGAAATCAAGATTCATGATTTATGTGTCAGATATGAAAATAATTTGAAACCTGTACTTAAACATGTCAAGGCTTACATCAAACCAGGGCAAAAGGTATGAAATTCACTGTTTTGATTTTCTTTCATACACCAAACCTCCGATGGAGCCATTCTAGTAACCTCTCAGCTCTTCAGACATCTCAGCCAGCATATTCACACTGGTCTCATAAAAGATTCCCTACACTTTACAAATCATATTATCTACATAAAAGAGAAAAGGAAAGCATCATGGTAAAATAGTGTTCTCTAATGTTTATTCTCATTAATTAGTCTCCCGTAGAGAAAAAAGAGTTACTAACAGATATATTTAAAGATTTTTTAAAATGATTTCTAGTTATGGGCATACGAGATATCCCCTTGGGAACCTTCTCATTTATAGTAGTTCTGTTCCCAAAATGATTTCTTTTTGTGATTGTAAAAAACACAAGTGTACAGAAAAGATGGACTCATCCTATTTTTATTATAAAACTATTATTTCTAAGATAAGTTATAGGTTATTTACACTGACAATATGCTAAATGCAAAAATTAAGCTATGGAAAAAACCCAACATAATAGCATAGAAATAGGAAGCAAGAAAAAATGATGTCACTAAAGAATTGGTGGGGACTCCATGTTTTTGTCTTAACAATGATAATTTATAAAGGAGGTCTGATAAGAAAAATTATTTCTAAATGATAATTATAATGTAAATGTTTGAATTCAATTTTGGTGTTGTCATGTTATCTTAAAGTTAAAAATACTTTTGCTCATTTTCTGTTCTTGGTCTGATCCTTTTTCTCTCTGAGTGACCATGGCTCTTTCAGGTGGGCATATGTGGCCGTACTGGCAGTGGGAAGTCATCCTTATCTCTGGCTTTCTTCAGAATGGTTGACATATTTGATGGTGAGTTACTAAGTTTTTTATTGGCCACATGCTGTTGTTTTTGTTGTTGGGTACCATCAATTCAGTTTAGACTCATAGTGATCCTGTATGCACAACAGAACGAAACACTGCCTGTCCTCACAATTGTTGTTATGCTTGAGCCCATTGCTGCTGCTACTCTGCCAGTGAATTTCATTGGAGGACATCCTAGGTTACACTGACCCTCCTCTTTACCAAGCATGATGTCCTCCTCCAGAGACTGTCCCATTCTGATAATATGTCTGAAGTGTGAGAGACAAACTCTTGCCATTCTGGATTCTAAGGAGCATTCTGGTTGTACTTCTTTCAACACAGATTTGTTTGTTCCTCTCACAGTCCATGGTTATTTCAATTTTCTTCTCTAACACAATAACTCAAATGCATCGATTCTTCTATGGTCTTCCTTATTCATTGTCCAATTTTCAAATGCATGAGACAATTGGAAATTACATGGCTTGGGTTAGGCACACCTTTGTTCTCAAACTGACATCTTTGCTCTTGAACACTTCAAAGAGGTGTTGTGCAGTATACTTGCCTAATGCAATACATCATTTGATTTCTTGACTGCTGCTTCAATAAATTTTGATTGTGGACCCAAACAAAATGAAGTCTTTGACATTGCTCATCTTTTCTTCAATTCTCATGATGTTAATTATTAGTCCACTTGTAAGCATTTTTTTATTTCTTTACATTGGGGTGCAATCCATACTCAAAGCTATCGTCTTTGATCTTAATCCGTAAGTATTTTAAATTATCATAACTTTCAACAAACAAGATTGTATCATCTGGATATCGCAGGTTGTTCATGAGTCTTCCTACTATTCTGATGCCATGTTCTTCATATAATCTAGCTTCTCAGGTTATATGATCAGTGTACAGATTGAATAAATGTGAAAAATACAACTCTGGCACAGACCTTTCCTGATTTTAAACCATTCAGTATCCCCTTTTTCTGTTTGAACGACTGTCACTTGGTCTATATATAGGCTCCTCATGAGCACGACCAACTGCTTTGGAATACACATTCTTCACAATGTTATTCGTAGCTTATCATAATCCACACAGTGGTAAGCTTTTGCATAGTCAATAAAGCACAAGTAAACATCTTTCTGGTAATCTCTGCTTTCAGCCAAGACCCATCATATATCAACAATGATATCCTTTATTCCACGACCTCTTCTGAATCAGGCTTGAGTTTCTGGACATTCCTGTTGAAGTATTATTTTTAAATTATCTTTAGCAAAATTTTACTTGCATATGATGTTAATGATACTGTTAGATGATTTCCACACTCTGTTGGGTCACCTCTCTTTGGAATGGACAGAAATATGGATCTCTTACAGTCAGTTGGCCAGGTAGCTGTCTTCCAAATGTCTTGGCATACATGAGTGAGCCAGTTTGTTCAAAGATTTCAATTTAGATTCTGGAAATTCATGGAGTCTTGATCTTCTTCCTTCAGTACCATCAGTTCTTGATCTTATGCTACCTCTAGAAATGCTGAACATCATCCCTTTCTTTTTGGTACAGTGACTCTGTATATATCTTCCAACCTCTTTTATTGCTTTTTAAAATATCATTAAATGTTTTACCAATGGAATCCTTCAATATTGCAAGTTGAAGCTTGAATTTTTTTTTTTTGTCCATTCTTTCAGCTTGAGCAATACTGCATATGTTCTTCCATTTTGGTTTTCTAACTCCAGTTCTTTGCATATTTCATTATGATATGACTTTGCCTTCTCGAACTGCCCTTTGAAAGTTTTTGCTTAGCTCTTTTACTTCCTCATTTCTTCCTTTCGCTTTAGTATCTCTGTGCTGGAGAACAAGTTTGCGAGTCTCTTCTGGCATCCATTTTGGCCTTTTCTTTCATTTCTATCTTTTTAATGACCTTTTTGCTTTCTTCATGTATAATGTTTTTTATGATATCCCACAGATCTTTTGGTCTTTTGTCATTAATGACTAATGCATCAAATCTGTTCTTATGTCACATTGCTTAAGTGTCCTATAAACAGACCAGCACATAAGCCATTTTGAGTGAATGAGTGAAATCCGTTTGACCATCACATTAAGGATATGCCTGCTATTATTATTTGTAATGATGATGATGATGGTTATAGTACTTTGTGTTTTTATTGTTCTTGATAGTTTCTATTATTGAATGCAATCTAGAGAACTTTGTGAGATAAAGAAGTCAATTTATGAACAACATTGAACTTTGGTAATTTTAGTCCCATGGCTAATAATAATAATGCAGAGATATTTTAAGAACCTCACTGGGATTTGTGTTATGAAACAATTACACGATGATGATGCATCAGGTTGAATTGATTGACACTTTCTAGTAAATATCTGTGGTTAAGACTGATATATCAGGTTAATGTGACCTTCGTGAGTTCAGAAGAGTGCTTGTGGGCCTTATGTGAATTCTGTGAGTTATTGTCTCTTTAATATCTTTTTTTTTTAATCCACTGCCATTGAGTTGATTACTACTCATAGTGACCCTGCATATGGCTTTTGAAACTGTAAATCTTTATAGGAGCAAACAACCTTATCTCTCTTATATAGAAAACCATTGACCTTGTGGTTAGGAGCCCAACTCTTACCCCACAGTGCCACCAGAGTTCCTTTAACAGCACTGTTGTAGTTAAGTGCCATTGAGTTGGTTCCAACTCATAGCAAACCTGTATTGGGTTTCTAGGGAATGACTGGTAGATTTGAACTACTAATCTTGAGGTTAGCAGTCTAGTGTTTATCCTATGGTGCCACACTTTTTGTTGCTGTTGTTAAGTACCATCAAGTCAGTTCTGACTCATAAAAACCCTGTGTAAGTTTTCTGAGGAGCAGCTGGTGGATTTGAACTGCTGACCTTGTAGTTTGCAGTCTAGTATGTATTCTGCAGCACCACACAGGAGTTCTTAGTAGCATTAGATTACTTAAATGATAATATATATTATATCTGAAAGGCAAAGCTTAATTAGATGAGTCATTCTTTCTCACCTTAATCTAAATCTAGCTGGTTAAATAGACTGACTTTCATTTCAAACTTCCTGTATTCACAGGGCAAATATTGTCTTTACACAAAAGTTATATGGTAAAGTGAATCTGTTAAGTTGAGAAAGTTATCAAAAGTGCATAAATCTCTGTAAGTCTACATAGAGTATTGAGAAACATTTATAGATCGATTTTATGAGATTTTCTTTCCTATTTTTAATGCTCTGTATAATTCAAATATATAATAGTGAATAAGTCATTTTAAAAATCCCTGTATTCAAGTCTATATGTTACTTGTGGGAGAAAAATAATAAAAAAGACAAATAAATACATATACAATATTAAATGTGATAAGTCCTATGAAGAATAATAAAGCCTAGAAGGAGAATAAAGGAATGCTAGAAAGAAAAAGATTCACTGAAGGAAACTTTTTACTTTCAGTTTATATAGACTACGTAAATTGAATACAAACTGAAAATGTCTTGGGGAAAAAATACGAAAGAGAGACAAACTATCACCAAATGTATATTTTTCTTATTTACATACCTTGAAATGTATTTAAATGTAAATGCCATTATTTAAGTATCTTATAATGATATTTAAATATAAATCTTCAGGATCCTAATCCTGAACTAGGGAAATATTTCCAATTTGTAAACAAAATTATTGTACTCATGATTTTACTTCATGTCTATAATGTTTGTTCCCCTTTTACAGGAAAGATTGTCATTGATGGAATAGACATTTCTAAACTACCGCTGCACACACTACGTTCTAGACTTTCTATCATTCTGCAGGATCCAATACTATTCAGTGGTTCTATTAGGTAGGTGTGCCTTATCCTTTGATGCAGAGAAAAGTTTTACTCTGTCACATTCCGGGTATGTATGAAATGACACTACTGATAAATTCAGATCAGACATTCTATTCATTGGGAACTGGGAAACCCTATAAGCCTACGTGGACCTTTAGAAGTCAGTCGCTTATATTTCCAGGAGCTGTTTGCTTTCAGTTTAACTCTACAAAAGCTACTGTTTGTCTTTGTGCTTGGAGACAGAGGTTCTTGGCAGCCATTTCTGAGATGTTCCAGGCTATAGATAGCCTGTCAAACTCTTCAGTTCTCTGACCTGGCTTCAGCAGACATTCTATTCTGATTTTGATTAATTCTTTTAACTATTAGCACACCCCTCACCACTTTCCTTTTAGCCAAAATGACTTTTGTAAAGCTGCTATAATCTTCTTCTTGCCCAGTTCATCGTTTTGTTTAAAAAAAAATTTTTTTTTAAGTGAAAGTATCTATTCTCTCATAAAAACAAACAAGCACAAAAATCCATTACCATTGAGTCAATGCCTACCCAGAGGACTCTACATAATAGAGTAGGATTTTCTAGGTAGTATGGGAGCAGATCATTAGGCAGTTTCTCGTACAGAGTGGCTGGTGGGTTCAAAGTGCTGCTCTTTCAGCTAACAACCGAGAAGCCATACTTTGCGCAAACTCTTGCACCTAGTCAGTGGTAGAGCTCTGATTCCAACTGAAGTCTGTCTGCCTCCAAAGTCCAGTGCAGCAACATCCATCATATTGTGCCTCTCATTCCATGCAGCCAGTGTCATGTCATAATCACTTCCTTCATTTGCTTGATTTCAAAGAAGTATTTGCCACCGTCTTTTACTAATTATTCTTATCTTGAAGAAGAAATGTATGTAAGGTTGCTCAATGCTCAGCAGCTAAATTAATTAAGAATTATGTATCAAATTATCTCATAATAACTGAATTTTGCCTTGGAGCTTTTCTATATAGTAATATTATACTTGGTGAAGCATGACTCTTCTAAATTCACAATATGTATTTCTATATAGGTTTATGTATTTAGCACCCATTCTGTAGAAATACTCTGCTAGGCACTAGTAGACTGGCAGCACCCAACAACAACAATCAGGTTATGGTCCCTGAGTGGCACGTGTGGTTAGCTGTGAACTACTAGCCTATGCATTGGTGGTTTGAGCCTACCCAGTGGCTCAGTGAAAGAAAGTCCTGGTGAGCTGCTTCTATAAAGATTATAACCAAGAAAACCCTAGGGAGCAGTCTACTCTGTAATACATAGTGTCGTCGTCAGTTGAAATTGACTAGCCCACAATAGGCTTTTGTTGGTTTTACTAAGGTTACTTTAATATGACGTGGAGGAATCCAAGTAATGAGTTTATCATAGCATATCGTGTATATAAACTTGTTAAAATATCATCAATAAGCATTTTTGTTAAATTGGTGCTGATGCTAGGTCATTAAGGTCATTTATTCATTCTTCAAGCATGAATTGAATGTCTACTCTGCTTTGAGCACAGTTTTGGTGTTGGGGATATAGCTGTAATAAAAACAAATGGAACTTACATTTAGGGAAAGGAAAAAAAATGAGCAAATACATACATAAACTTCATTTTCATTTTGTGACGACTTTTTACTTTGTAGATTTAATTTAGATCCAGAATGCAAATGTACTGATGACAGACTCTGGGAAGCTTTAGAAATTGCTCAGCTGAAGAATATGGTCAAATTGCTACCAGGAGGTCTAGGTAATATTTAATTAAAAATCTGTTTATTTTTTATATATGTAATTAACTCTTTGAATCTCTCTCTACATTTTATGCGAGAATCATATACTTTTAGTATTAAATTCCTTGGCGTGGCACTGTGGGTTAATGCACTAGACTGCAAAGTTTATTTTCACTGTAGGGTCAGCGATTCAAGCTCACCAGCAGCTTCTCAGAAACCCTATATGGGGTCGCTATGGGTAGGAACCAACTCAACAGCACTTAACATCAACAACAATATTTAAAACAGGAGTCCTTGTGTGGCACTGTAGAATAAGCACTGGACCACAAGGTATGTTTGAACTTCAAGGTCAGCAGTTCAAGCTCACCAGCCACTCCTTGGAAATCCTATACAGGATTGCTATGAGTTGGAACCAACTGGGCAACACTTAACAACAACAGCATACTTAAAACAATCCTCTACAGGTCATTAGGGCATTTGACTAGATAATGCTTTGGCATGTGATATAAGAAGATAAAGGTTACAACAAATTCTATTCTATGTAAGCATTCCAAATTTAGTACATTTATCCCTTCAGTCTTTTCACCATTGTTGTCACAGTTCACTTTAGTCAGAATATTTTATGTTGGTTTATACCTGTTAATGTGACTTGCATAATCTTTCACCCTCTGTAAGTAGATAAGCAGAGGATTGTAAGGCTCTTACTTAGAACTCTTTAGGAACAGGAACTTCTCCATCTTGGCAACCACTTTGGTTACAGACAGGAGGAATGTTCCTTTTCTTTGTATAGTATAATGCTCACCTTGTTTAAAGACATTATTTTCTATTACCTGCTACAACATAAGTTCTGGCTCTCTGTGTAGGGACTGAACATCTACTTAAACAAAAACACTGATGTTAAATCCAGTTCTAGAAGCAGTACAACTTCTGATGAATGAATGATGCTGGAATAAAAGTACAACATGAATACTGGAATAAAAGATTTTGAGATATAGTTTTTACTTTATAAAAATAAACATTTTAAATTTTGTACTAACTTTCACTTCCTTAAAATCTGATTTCATTGATGAAAGAAATATGAACATTAATAGTTTGCTGATATTTTGATTCTAACACACAAAATATTGCTGCTAAATTAAGCCAAACTAGCTTTAAAAAAGCAATCTATAAAATAAACTGTCTTTATTTTTAAATTTATTTTTGAAGGGGGTACTTAATTAAATAAATTACCATGTGTGATCTTAATAATGGCCCAAGGACAAGAGTTCCCATAGAAAAATTCAGAGCATGCCTTGAAGGATTATTTCATTGGCCTTGACCATGTCACATTGTGGGAGTAATTTCAGAAGTCTGGATGAACTTGCCCATATTTTTTTATATCTTTCTGAAAAGATCATCAAATCTACTTGAAAACTTTAAATGCTTATAGGCATTTTTCCCTTGGCACCAAGAGTCCCCTATTCATAGTTGTCACAACAGTCAATTATTTCTTTGTAGTCTTTCTCGTCACTAATATGAGAACTTTCTGTGCCTGTTTTGAATTTGTACATATAGTGTTTGGGTTATAGTACACTGTAAATAACAGTACATGTTATTTATGCTGTGCGAACATTGTATGTGTTCTTCCTTTTAATAAAGATGACACCCATTTGATGAATATCTGAGTCAAGCCAACTTTGGTGATTAACATTCATTGTTCTCAGCACCCTCTTTATTTACTATGTGAATAAATGCATGATCTACAATGATTCGAAATGGTAAGAAATTAGTTGACGCTGTGAGGATATAATCAATGGATACTTCCTCCAGGAACTATAGTAAAAAAACACTTGAATTCTAATAAAAGTGATACTTTGCAGATAGTATTTATCCTAAACATTCTGTGATATACTTTATGAAATATATATGGAATACAGAAAAGGAAAGGATAATGAAGTTACGTTGTTGTTGTTGTTGTTAAGTGCCGTCAGGTCGGTTCTGACCCATAGCGACCCTGTATAGGGTTTCCGATAAGCAGCTGGTGAGCTTGAACTGCCGACCTTGCAGTTCAAATGGCTTTGCCGTCTGTTGCATTAACCCATTGCGCCACACCAGGTTATAGCATTTATTTATCCATGGAACAGTGTTTTATTTTGCTACTATGTCAGATACAACAGCAAATGCTGGGAATGTGCTGGATAAAAGCATACTGGACCTCTGGACTTGGAACTTACAGTCTAGTGGGATGGTATAATGGAATGAGAACTGGAGTTCAACTTGAGGATGTTCTATTTCTTGTCAAACTCTACTGCAAATTAGTTATATGTCATTCTACAAACAACTTCACCTCTCTGAGCCCTAGAAAAGTATAGTAAATAATCTTCAGGGTACCTTTAATTTCTCAAACTACTTAACATGATTGTATAACCTACTTTGTTGTTGTTGTTAAATGCCGTCAAGTTGGTTCCAACCCACAGTGACCCTGTATAGGGTTTCCGAGGAGTGGGTGATGAGCTCGAACCTTGTAGTCTAAACTGACTTTGCAGTCCAGTGCATTAACCCAAAGTGCCACACCAGAACTCCATATAACCTACTTGTTGTTGTTGTTGTTGTTAGGTGCTGTCAAATCGGTTCCGACCCATAGTGACCCTGTATAGGGTTTCCGAGGAGCAGCTGGTGAGCTTGAACCACCTACCTTGCAGTTCAAATGGCTTTGTAGTCTGGTGCATTAGCCCTCAGCGCCACACCAGGACTCCATATAACCTACTAGTAGACTGTAATTCAACATCCATTAATAAAATTACAATGGTCCAAGACCATCTTCGTTACCCAGAGTTCCTCTTTCTGTTTCCAGTACAAAATCCTTGCATCAGACAAAGTGATATTCAGCGTGCTGTTACAGGACATAATAGGTTTTTTCTTTTTCTTTTTTTTATATATATCTTTTTTAAATGTTTTATTGTGAATTGTGTGATAGTCTAAAAAATCAGCTTTACACTCATTCCATCATCCATCATTCCATTGGCATAGTTACCCTCCCGTCTATGCATCATCACCCAACCAAGGGGTGTACCCTGTAAGCCTGCATCCCCCCCCTCCCCCACAGTCCTCAGCCTCTTTCCATCTCCTGATCCCGAGTCCCCAGCCCCACCATCTCTTGACGTCGTCTTCCCTGCCTCCATCTCAGGCCTCACCGCCTCTCTAGTTAGGATTCTGCTCTTCGCTCTTAAGGAGAATGTTACTACATTTCTTTAGTGGAATGCTTGTTTCTTCCTCTGGTTTAGATGCCGTTGTCACTGAAGGTGGAGAGAATTTTAGTGTTGGACAGAGACAGCTATTTTGCCTTGCTAGGGCCTTCGTTCGCAAGAGCAGCATTCTTATCATGGACGAAGCAACAGCTTCCATAGACATGGCCACAGTAAGTATATCAATTAAACTTTTAAAATTGACAAGTTGTAGAAATTCATGTGAAAACTATTTCTTTTTTCTTGATTATGTTCTGAATTTTCACTATTGCTATTTTGGGTATCTTATTGTCTCCTTGATCATCTGATGACAGTTAATTGGGAATCTTAATAAATGAAATGGAACAGCACCTGATTTAAATGACTTACTGTTGCCAATGAGGGGAGTCCTGGTGTGGCTCTGAAGGATAAGCATTGGACTGCAATGTCAGTTTGAACTGCAAGGACAGCAGTTCAAATCCACTAGCTACTTCTTGGAAACCCTCTACAGAGTTGTTAAGAATCAGAACTGACTAGATGATACTTAACAATAGCATTGCCAATGAGAAGTCCTGGTGTGACACTGTAGGATAAACACCATACTGCTAATGTCAAAGTTCATGGTTCACACCAACCAGCCACTCCTTGGAAATCCTATGCAGGGCCACTATGAGTCAGAACCAACTTGACAACACTTATCAACAACATCAATGAATATAAAATAAAATTACAATTATTTTTGATAAGTTCTTAAAACAGTAAGATTCTAAAGCTTAGTTGATGACTTTACTGTGCTGGAATTCATACATTATATGTTGCTGTTATGTGGCGTCGAGTCTATTCCAACTCATAGGGACCCTGCATAGGGTTCCTGAAGAGCAGCTGGTGGGTTTGAACTGACAATCTTGCAGTGCAAGCTAAACGTGCAGTCTGGTGCATTATCCTGCAGAGGCAAGCCATAGAAATTCTAAAATATGTAGTTTCTACTTAATGGAATATATGATAATCAGTTTTTTTTAATTATTATTTCTAAGGCAGTTTGAAGAAAAAGAACTCACTAGAATTAATAATGACAATCTCAATGTGTTCCTGGTAGCAAATCTAAAACTTTGTCATTTGAAAAAGATTATTTATAAGGATCAAATATTTCCAAGAAAGATCAATCTGGAAGGCTGATTGGGTGGGGGAAAGTGTCATATTAAATCACAAACTGTGTACAAGTTAGCAATTAATGTGGCTCTGTTAAAAGTTAACTTGACATTAAAATTCTGACGTTACAAAGGACCAACCCAAAAATACAATCTCATTTTATTTTCTTGCACACTTTTGAATATTTAAAACTACCTGAGAATTTAGCAGTTTCAAAACCTTTAAGTGTCTATTTGACATTTTTTCTTTCTAAGTAATTAATTAAACAAGTATACTAAGTCTTCTCACAGTTAACGTAATTTAAAGCAGTAGACATCATCTCTCATAAAGTCAGTTCACTAATTAAGCCTGTTGTTGTTGCTAGGTGTCGTCGAGTCAGTTCCAACTCATAGCGACCTTGTATAGGGTTTCTGAGAAGTGGCTGGTGAGCTTGAGCCACTAACTGTGTGGTTCAAATTGACCCTACAGTCTAGCACATTAACCCACAGTGACATCAAAATCAGTAGTAATTACTAAGGCTTTACAATATTGAGGTTATTATTTAAAAAATTATAAGGAGGGAGAGAAAATTAAATGGCACTAAGCACCTGACTGTAAGGTTGCTCTTAGTAACCTCTAGTGGTGGTGGTTATGTGCCAAGGAGTCGGTTCCGACTCATAGCGACCCTGTACAGTGTTTCTGAGGCTATAAATCTTTATAGGAGCAGAAAGCCTCATCTTTCTCCCACGGAGCAGCTGGTAGTTTCGATCTGATGACCTTGAGGTTAGCAGCCCGATTAATAACCACTGTGCTACCAGAGCTCCATGGTATTTTCAGTAACCTCATATGCATGCAGAAGCTGGACAGTGAATAAGGAAGACTGTAGAAGAATTGACGCATTTGAGTTATGGTGTTGGAGGAGAATATTGAAAGTGCCATGGGCTGCCAAAAGAAGAAACAGATCCGTGTTGGAAGTACAGCCAGAGTGCTCCTTGGAGGCCAGGGTGGCCAAACTTCATCTCTCATACTTCAGACATATTATCAGGAGGGACCAGTCACTGGAGAAGGATATCATGTTTGGTAGGGTGGAGGGTCAGAGAAAAACAGGAAGACCCCCAAGAGATGGATTGGTCAGGTGGCAGCATCGATGGACTCAAATGTGGCAACAATAGTGAGGCTGGCCCAGGATCAGGCAATGTTTCGTTCCACTGTGCATAGGGTCACTATGAGTCAGTACCAACCCAATGGCTCCTAACCACAACAACAAGCACCTGAATATGAAAAGTACCATGGACTGCCAGACTAACATGATGGAAGAAGTAGTTAGAATTCTCCATAGACTCTAGGATGTTATCAGGAGGGACCAGCTCCTGGACATGCTTGGTAAAGTGAAGGGTCAGTGAAAAAGAGGAAGACCCCAAACTACATGGATTGACACAGTGGCAGAAGCAATGGGCTATATATAACAATTGTAAGGACCAGGCAGTGTTGTATTCTGGTGTGCATAGGGTCACATTATAAGAAGGAACTTAACAACAAGAAGTCACCTGATTGGATGAAAGACTCCTTCATATTAAAGCTTAGGTAATCAAACATTCTCCTAGGAGAAATGGAATCTTGACCCAGAAACATCTTTAACATCATAATGACAGCAAAGTTTTGTTGTTTGCTTGTCGTGGAAACAAAATTTGATTCCTGCCTTGATTTTTCTTAAATGAGTCAAAATCCAGATTTTTGGCCTGTTTTTTACTCAAAGATGAAAACCATTATAGGATTTTGTTAGTTTTGAATATATGCTGTTTGTGCTATAACACAAGTGAATGTGTTAATGACATTTTTCTCTTTGTTTCTTGGCAATAAATTTTCAGTCCTTCCTGGTTGATCACTTAGTTTTATGGATCTGTTGGGGACACATACAGATTCAGGGATTCTCAGAAGGGAAAGAGAACTATAGAGCATTGTTCAGTTATGTCAAGAGAACATGTTGTTGTTGTTAAGTGCCATAAAGTCAGTTCTGACTCATAGCCACCCTGTGTAAGGTATCCAAGGAGCAGCTTGAACCACTGACTTCGCAGTTCAAACCAAATTGAAGTCCAGCGCATTAACCCGCAGCACTACACCAGGACTACTAAGAGAACATTGATGTTGTTAAGTACCATTGAGTAGGTTCCGACCCTTAGCAAACCTGTATAGGGTTTCCGAGGAGTGGCTGGTGAGCTTGAACTGCTCTCCTTGCAGTTCAAACTAACCTTGTCTTCCAGCCCATTAACCTACAACACCAGACCAGAGAATGCAGTCAAGATAAAATTCAGATTTTTTTTTTTTTTTCAGGAAAACATTTTGCAGAAAGTGGTAATGACAGCCTTTGCAGACCGTACAGTTGTTACGATAGCTGTAAGTATGAGAGACCAAGTTGATATACTCTTCTTTTGTTTTTGTTCTGAGGCTCAATAATCCTTAAGTATGAGCAATTAGAATATGTTGAATTATGTATTTCACTATCAGTATTTCTGTGTCTGTGAAAAAAATTGAAAAGTAAGCTACATTTTCAAAGCTTTTCCATTGTCTTTCCTAAGCTGTATGCTCTCCTTCCCCTCCCCTAAATTACAAAGATGGAACCTCAAATCTCATGGGTTGTGTCTGATATAGATGGTAGGTCAAATGAAATAATTCTCTTTTCAACATCTGTTTCAGCTGCTTCACTAGGAGTATAACCCAATGATATGATGAGCAGTTTGAGCAACAGAACTTCTAGATTTTTTTTTTGTCAATCCTGCCACTATTTACCCTTAATATCTCTATTTCTATTCACTTTTCTTTAAAATAAATAAATAAATAAATGTAGCAAGATGCCACACAATAAGAGTCAGATACATTTGATTTTAGAAGTGATCAATCAAATTGAAAAATTGATTGAATCTTTATAATTCATATTGTTGTTGTTGTTGTTAAGTGCTGTTAAGTCAGTTCTGATCCATAGCAACCCTGTATAGGTTTTCCCAGGAGTGGCTGGTGACCTTGAACTGCCGAACTTGTGGTTCAAACCCACTTTGCAGTCCAGCACATTAATTCATATTAGAGCTTATTTAAAATAAGCCATGGTTCTCTATGTCTTCCTCTTTGTGAATGAACATAATTCTTGCTCACATTTAGGCTTGCTACTTAACAAAAACATTCTTTTAATAAGTCACTTTGACGATTTCCCTCTTGTTGATTCTTCTTTCTCTCCTTCTTTCCATTTTTCTTTTTCTCTCCAGCATCGTGTCTCTTCTATTATGGATGCAGGCCTTGTTTTAGTCTTTTCTGAGGGCATTTTAGTGGAGTGTGATACTGGTCCAAATTTACTTGCTCACAAGAATGGCCTCTTTTCCACTTTGGTGATGACCAACAAGTAGACCACCAGGATCTGTACTCTGACAAGTATCTCATCCTCTGGTAGTTATTTTAGTGACCTGCTCTGGGGAATGCAACACTAATGCTGAGATTAAAGGGGTGGCTCTGGGTGAAGGAACTCACCACAGGGTAATATACAGATAAACTCAACCAGGAGATTCTTTCTCAGTACTGGATGAGGCACTTGTATTCACTTTTAAAGGTATACATACAAAAGAAAATGTTTGTGAGAAACTGCAAACCTGATTTTCTCTACCCTAAGGGACAATTTCACAATTCCTTGAGTAAGTTTTGTAGGTATCCTTAAAATGCCTGAGTCAGCCCTGAAGGCTAACTGTTGAGTAATGGTTATTGTGTGTGGAGTGCTGGCTTGCTTGGTGTTCCCCTTTGTGTGACTGATGAATGGAAGAAAAAGTGCCCATTAAAGTGCAGTTTGTGCAGGTTGGGGCAAAATGACACCCCATTAGGATCCATCTGCTGCAAACTGTGCGAAGTTAAACAAACAAACAAACTTCCTCCAGTTTCAAGGTGAGTTACTAGTTCCTTCTGCCCTGGGGGAGAGTTTGATTAATTTAACCACATAGAAATGTTAATGATTTAAAAGTGAGTGAACTGGCCAACTTGAATTAACATATTCAATTATTTTCACACTAGAGTAGACCTAAACTATGAGGTATTTTGGAGGATAAATAACTTTGTTTCCCCTATGTGTAAAACTTTTTCAAAGGCAGACCCTTGACTGCTAAAATCCTTGCCTTCTTCACTCTACAGAAATCATGGCATTATTGTATAATCCTGTCTATTCTGTACTTGATAGATTACTTCAGCATAATTTGCATTTTTTAAAAAAATTTAAATCATTTATTATCACTGATTATTCATTATATCATGGAGATTAATATAATATTAAAATACATCATCTTCAGTAAAACATTTTTAAAATCTGATTGTTACCGGTGTAAAATACAGCATTTAGAATTTTCATTTAAAAATATAAATTTTATGAACTTTCTTAGAATTTTTGAATTATAAAAGTCAACATTAAAGAAAATCCTAGTGTCAGATAGGGAGTATCTTAAAATATTATGAAAAAATATTCTTTATGCTTAGGAAAAAATACCTGAGTTCCTTTAAAACTGTTCTAGTTAGCCAATGGATGTTTTGGTAACATTAACAAGAAAGCATGTATTTTAACACTGCAGTCTTATGTCCAATAATTTCAACAGTTGCTGGATACACACATTAGATTGAGCACGACTTAACATATTTAAAAGCATAATTTGTACTTTTAACCAACAAATAATGTTCTAATACCAAAGTTTTGTTTTACACTCACTGAACACTTCTCCATAGATTTAGGTTTCTTTACCCAATCTGCATTTGAAAACACTAGTGTGGAAATTGCTACCAAACTGTAGGAGAAAGACGCACCCTGGGGCAGGCAATCTCTTCTCACAGGCTTTTACATCTTTGTGGTGTAGACTGCTTGTAGAATGAGTTTCAGCTGTGGGGAGTAATGATTATCATCGGCCTGAAAACCCTTCTGTTAATTTTGTTAACTGACACTGAAAATTGTGAAAGTCTTAAAAGATAAACTTTCTTTGACTTCTAACAAGAAACCATCAAGCATCAAAATAGTCAATGATACTTACGTATGAGAATTCTTTCTTTTTCTCTGGTGGCTAGATTAATGTCTCTGGGGTATTTAAAAAAATTTTTTTATCAATAGTATTATGATTAACACTATATTTCATAAAGAAAAAGCTAATTTAAAATTAATAAAATGAATAACAGTTCTGATGATTAGCAAATATGCATATGGAACACTTAAGTGCCATCGAGTTGGTTCCGACTCATAATGACCCTGTATAGGGTTTCCTGGGAGTGCTAGTGGGCTTGAACTGCCGACCTTGTGGTTAATAGTCTGGTGCTTATCCTTCAGTGCTAAACCAGCACTCCATCATTGTTAGATGTCATTAAGTCTGTTCCAATTCACAGCGAGCCTATGTAAAATATATGCTATTGTTGTGTGCCAAGCAGTTGATTCTGACTCATAGCGACCCTGTATAGGATTTTCAAGAGTGGCTGGTGGGTTTGAACTGCATATCTTGTAGTTAGCAGTCCAGTGCTCACCCTGCAGCACCACACGGGGCTCCTGGGCAAAGTATGCTGCTCTTGCTGCTGTGTGCTGTAAAGTGATTCCAACTCACAGCAATCCTGTATGAGGATCATAGGGTTCCCAAGACTGTAAATCTTTACTGGAGCAGAAAGCCTCGTCATTGTCTCATGAAGTGGCTGGTGGATTCGAACTGCTAACCTTGTAGTTAGCATACCGATGTGAAGCTTATGATTATTAAGTAGTAATCTTTATTATCAATTACTAACATCAAAGCCTCTCTACAAAAGCTGTTGTTATTGTTGGTAAGTGCTGTTGAATTGGTTCTGACTCATAGTGACCCTGTATAGGGTTTCTGAGTAGCAGCTGGTAAGCTTGAACTGCCAAACTTGCAGTCCAGTGCATTAACCTATAATGCCACACCAAAACTCCCTCCAAAGGATATCAAGTGGGAAAAGAGAATGACTGAAGGATCTCTAGTGATTAAGAGATGATTGCTGTTAAGTGTCTGTAAGTCCATTCCAACTCATAGCAACCCTGTATAGGGTTTCCAAAGAACAGCTGGTGAGTTTGAACCATCAACTTCATGGTTCAAGCCAACCTTGCGATCCATGGCTTTATCCTACAGCACCACGCCAGGACTCCAAAGGAGGATTGTTATTGTTGTTAAGTACCGCAGAGTCGGTTCCGACTCATAGTGACCCTGCACAGACCCTCCAAGGCTGCAAATCTTTACAGGAGCAGAAAGCCTCATCTTTCTCCCGCAGAACAGGTAGTGTTGAACTGCCAACCTTGAGGTTAGCAGCTCGATTCATAACCACCAAGCTACCAGAGGATGATAAAACATGTTTAAATCACTTGGTGATCCACTGTAATGTGGCATGCCAAAATGAACTTCCTCATATTATCTCTTGCCAGAATTCAGCTACTTTCAATGGGTCTTCAAATTATGCAACTGCATAATAGACATAGCAGCATGGAGGTTCTGTACAATAAGCACTGGACTTTGAAACACAAAGTCAGAAATTTGTGTCCATTATCTGTTCCACAAGGGAAAGATGAGGCTTTCTGCTCCCTTAAAGATGTATAGCTTCTGGAACCCTAAACAAGGTCCCTGTGAGTCAGAACCAACTCAGTGGCACTTACAAAAACAGCACCATAATAAGCCATTGTAGTTGGATTTAAGAATAGCCCTACTGGCTCATGATGGCTCCTCTGATCATTTAATTACTTGACAAACATTTGTTAGCCTACTTATCCTAGTAAGTAAATTCCAGGAAAATGATGAAACTGCTATACTAGCTACACTTAAGTTCACACAACCATATAAAACACAGCCACGCATACCAATATTTAAAAGCATGTCAGTGCTTTTATGCAAATAACTTGAGTGGCATAAAGTTTTGCAAACCTCACATGCACCTTGTGCATTATGCGTTACGCAGGATATATACATGTGTGCCTTATTTATGTGTGTGTGTGTCATTTGTGAAAAACACAGTAAGTTGATTGTACTTCACGTACATTAAAAAAGAAAATCCTTTGCTTCTTGCATACCTTGATGTCCCAAGAAGAATCAATGTCCTTGAATAATCTATAAAGTATGCATATAACATTGCTTTGGCTTGTGGCCTGAAATTTTAACAAATACATATGTTCTTTTCACTCACAGCATCGCGTTCACACCATTCTGACGGCAGACCTGGTTATTGTGATGAAGCGAGGCAACATTTTAGAATATGACACTCCAGAAAGCCTCTTGGCTCAGGAAGATGGAGTTTTTGCTTCTTTTGTCCGGGCAGACATGTGAAGGAATGTCATAAAACCCTGTGTGTATTTAAAATAACATTATCAGAACTGACTTAATGAGCATTCATGTGGCCTTAAACTTTCTTAGATTTTTATAAAGCATGCTCATTATGTTGTGGAGTTTTGTAATTAGTAGCAATGTCATTTGCACAAGTTAACATATTGTCTCTTCTATGGTTTTTTAAAAGAATTTTTCATAGATAATTGCTGCTTAACATGTTTATTACTAATATTTTCTAATGAGTTGTTGTACTAAAAGATGTAAGCTAATGTAAACTATTTTTGTAGTAGATCGACAGCTTATGCTTTCTCACAACTTTAAGTCTGAAAAATATGCCTCAAGCATAGACGTTAAAATGAATATTCAGTATGATTATACTTTCATTTGTAAGGATATATATATATGTATAAAATTGGTGTCCCCATATGTTATTGGGGGAGAATAGAGAAAGGATAGATTTTCTAATTTGTTAGAAATGAGACCTTCAAATCCATTACTTAGGAGTATTCTTTTTGTATTAGTTAATATTAGTAATATCACAGCTTCTTTTAACACACTTTTCCCCTCTTGTTTCCTGTAAAAAAGAGTTTCCTGTAACCAAGTAGTTATCACATTTGTATTTCTGTAAAGCTAAGCTGTTTACTAGAAAGATAAACAAAGAGTCTGGATATTTGAAAAATTATACTTGAGGTTTCATTTTACTATAGCTAGTAAAAAGAGAGTTCTGAAGATATCTGGCATAATGTGTCATTTCCAGGCAAAAAGTTCAAAAGTGACCAGGCTCAACCCTACAGTAGTGAAGATGTACTAAACTCTTTATAATCCATGCATCAGTGGTTATACATTGATAAATTTAAAAATAGGTAAAATTACTTTCACTGGAATGCAAGCAACCAAAACTCTACCCTATCTGTGCCCATCAAGTGCAAATATAATTGATTTTCATATGAAGAGCTTTAGGTGTTCTAAGATTATGAAGACTTAACAGTTGACGGAAAAGGAGAAATTAAGATGCTCCTTCCTGTAGTGTTGTGTTCAGTTTATTGTACTGTGTATTCACTATTGGAACAGATGCTACAATTTTGTTGGGTCCTAGAGATGTGGCACTGTGAGCTAATGTGTCAATCTGCAAAGCCATTTGAACTGCAACGTTGGTGGTTCAATCTCACCAGCTGCTCCTTGGAAACCCTTTACAGGACAGCTATAGGTCAGAACCAACTTGATGGCATATAACAACAACAACACCAGAAGCCCACAGCAATCTAGAATATATTACTTTGCCTTCATCTAAATATAATAGAGTCCTGCTGTTTATAAATATAAGTGTCACATTGATGGGCAGAGAATTTCTATATTATTTAATCATAAATTGTTACCTTTGTTGTATATACAAATGTTCATTGGGAGAAAATAATTCTTTATTATCTCCTGAAAGCTAAACACAACAGAATCAATATCCATTAGTTCAATCTTGAAACTATTTCCCCCAAAATTCAAACACTCCTCTAAGCAAATGCTGTATGTAAATGTTTTGTTGGACTAAACTTGCATAATACTTGTTACCAAGTTATGCTTCATTCACACAGAGAAAGGGGGACTGATACCTTACAATACTGAAAATAGTATTATTAGGCAACTAGTGTCAGCAAAAGCATATCTCAGAACAGAAAACCAGGTTTACCAGTCTTTTACCCACTTGATCACTGGTCCCCTTAAAACTTAGTCACTTGACCAAATAAAGTGAGGGCTATTTTTTGTTGTTGTTGTTGACTATTTATTAGGTTACATGAGTTATTTGGAGTTCTGGTGTGGCTCTATACAGTAAGCACTGGACTGTTAACCACAAAGTCAGAGGTTCAAACCCACAAGCTGCTCCTCTGAAAGCCTATACAGGGTAGCTATGAGTCTAGATGGACTTGATAGCACACAGCAACACATATTATTTATTCATTTAATGTAGAAATTATTCATTTTGAAAGACATTTTTTTCTAAATAAGTACATATCTCTAAAAGAAAATTTTAACTAAATGAGTTATTCCCCTTATTAATTATTCAATATTTACCAAAAACAAAAAACAAAAAACTAATGCATGTATAAAGCTCTAAATGAAAATTACAAGGTTAACGTTATCATAGAGAAAACGTTTTTAAAGAATCCTGCATTCTCTACTTTTCTACTATACTTATCCATTTTAATGTTTACTTGGTTGGTTAGTTATATGCCATGGAGAGTTCCTACTCATAGCAACCCCATATAGCGTTTCCAAGGCTGTAAATCCTTATGGGACCAGAAAGCCTTATCTTTCCCCCATGGAACAGTGGTGGCTTCAAACTGCTGACTTTGAGGTTAGGAGCGCAATGTGTAATCGCTACGCTACCAGAGCTCCTTAATGTTTACTTAGCTCTATATTAAATCTCAGAAAAACCTCTTAAGTAAATGATACTTAAAATTTGGGACCATGTCTTGCTTGTCTTTACACCCATTGTACTTACTACCAGGCCTTGGCCCACAGACCCTACTAAATATAGTTGATTGCACTATTAATTAACCTTACTGATTAGCCATGTGTCTGCAACTTTGGATTAATCTCTTCATTTTTTGGTATTTTGTTTATTCTGCTGTGACTATATACTAGTTTGCTATTATATAATAAATTGCTCTTTCTGTTTGTACTACTTAAGAAGGTGATTATTTCTTCACTTATAACACCACTGAGTATCAATCAGGACTGATTGATAGATGTAAATCAATAGCAGTTGCTGAGAATAATACTTGACTCAGCTTTGAACATTTTGTTTCCTACTTGCCAGAGTCATGTACTTCATTTGTTTAGCATATAAACTCTACGGACATTGCTCCTAAGTAAAACAACTATACCAATAAGTTTTATTGTTTTCTAATGACATAGCTAGATGTCTGGACACTTTCCTAAGGTTTATTGATAATTCTTATGGTTGTCTTCCAGTATGTCTTTCATCACTTGTTTTGTAATACATTCTTTGCTTGATATTTTTAGTTCTCTGATTTATAGTACTATGATAATTGCCTTATTGGCCCATTATAAAAGATGAACTCCAATCTTCTCATCTGTTTTTCTGTGGTAACTGCACATCATTTCCATATTTTATCAAGCATTAGTAAGATTCACCTTCTGTTGCCTGTTGTAATTGTTGTTGTTGTTACATACTATCAAGTCAGTTCCAACTCATAGTGACCCTATAAAGGGGTTCTGAGGAGCAGTTGGTGAATTTGAATTACCTACCTTGGAGTTAGTACTCCAGTGCTTATCCTACAGTGCCACAAGATCAAATTCATAGGAATCTGTATTTCTATCAAATAACTTCAGATGCCACCAATAGTAAGGAATCATGATCTGTCTCAGTCATCACCCACATTTCTATCTGCTATGCGTAACATGTGTGGGTCGGAACCGACTCGATGGCACTTGACAACAACAACAACAACATGTGTAACATGTAGCCGAAAACACTGGTGGTGATTTTCACATATAAATAGGTCCTGTTTTTGCTTGGATTAGCTTATCCTGAATTGCTAAAACAAGTCTCTTAGTGTCATTGAATGAACTGCCTTGGTTTCATCATAATGAAAATATAGTTTAATGAACTGAGTTCGGGATAAGACGATATCATCAGGGATTCTGAATGCTATGTTCTTTGGTTGTTTAGTTTAATCAGTTGTAAGTGAATATAAAACTCTTTCACAAAGATGCAAAACTTTTGTCTCCACCTTTGAATTAGCTCTTGAATCATTTGCACCATTATCTGCTGAAATTGACTTCAATTAACATATTAATAACTTCAGATGTTACTAATGCATTATATTAATTTGACCACTTTGAGTAGGTTTCAATAATGATAATTCACAATATTCCCCTTTCTAACTTCACATTACTGATGATGACACATATCTTGTGTATGGGATTTAAATGATTTTCTTTTCTATGAGCAATCCCCAATTGCCCTCTCATTCACACTCTTGTCACCAGTTACCCAATGTTACAGTAAAGATCAAGGAAGCTGTACTTAGTTAAAAATGTTCATTGTCTCTATTGAGAATGTCATCTGTGACCTCAGTGCCACTAAACAACACAGACTATCTCTCACTATACGATGCAAACTAGGGAGAAAGAGTCTGGTTTGCAGACCGTTGTCTTATTATTTAATCTTCCTGCTGCATAAAATAAGTAACTTGATCATATACAGCAATTTTCCAACATTGTGTACTGCTTCTTTATTCAGATTAGATAATTGAATCTGAAGATTTAATAGAGATTATTCTCTATTAAAAAGCTACAATATGTTCAGTTTATGTACATTACCAGTTACTATTAAATGAAAGATGATTGTCCTTTTCGTTTATCAGAGTCAAATGGATTAAGGCCAGCTGTTCTATATTTACATATTTTCTCTTTGATTCATGGTAGTTGGTCCTTGTTCTAACATACGATTAAAAAAAAATGATAATTAAAATTTTTATTAATCTTTCTTTCAGACACCCAAAATATTCATTCATACTTTGAACTTAGACATAAACAGAAACTCCATGTTGTTTGAATTCATTACATTGTACTGCTAACCCTCTTTCTCAGCTTACAATCTATCCTCCAATACCTCAGGGTACATAAGTATAAGCACATATACTCACAGCATACATTCACATTTTATTTATACTAGCTGTCTTAAATAAGTGTATTTAAGTGTTAGTAGGAGGAACAAATGGCTAAATGTTGTACTAACTACAGTGTGAACTTATCGAGACATGCCTCAAACAACAGACCTAGGTTTGAAAGGTCACAGCATTTGAAGCCCTATGAAGCAGTTCTACTCTGCATACATGGAGTTGCCATAGGTTGGAATCCACTTGAGGACAACTAACAACAATGAATCTTTAGATCACATATTAGTAAAATGAATAAATAATTAAGGAATATAAGTGATGGGTCCCAGCGAGATGGATTGGCTAAGTGGCAGTATCAATGGGCTCAAGTGTGGCAACAGTAGTGAGGTTGGGCCAGGATCGGTCAGTGTTTCATTCTGCTGGGCATTAGGTGGCTATGAGTTGGTACCGACTCGATGTCACACAACAACAACAACAACAATCTATGGCATATAAAGATTATTATAACCATAATAATCTAGATATGTTTTCTAGACCTAAAGTCATCTGGGAAGAAATTTTACTTCTAAGTAATCATAAAAATATACTCCAGTGATGTGAGCTCTAGCCCATTTTTTTCTACCACTTTGTAAAATAACACTGAAAACAAATCACTGAGTTATAGTGAGCAATCTCTTTAGTTCAGCCAAGAGATGACAAGTACTGTCTTTAAAAACTGTGAACTAAAATGTAAACAAAACCGTGAACTGGACATCTATAAAAGGAAGTTGAGTTGTCTACCACCAAGTGTGCTACACGAAAACGTAGTGTTTATTTCAGTTTAGTTGATAATTGCATATCTGCTATGTGCTTAACTTTTGTTGTTGTTAAGCGCCACAGAGTCACGGAAGAAAGTATAATTCAAAAGCATTTGTTAGTATAAAGCTATGCAGTTTATATGGTGGTAGTTGGCAGTTAAGTACCCTCAAGTCTGTTCCGACTCATAGCCACCCTGTATAGGGCTTTCAAGGAGTGACTGATGGGTTTCAACCACCAAACTTGGGGCTAGCAGTCCAGTGCTTATCCTACAGCGTCCCACCAGGACTCCATGTAGTATATAGATAATGGAGTTAAATCTTATAAAATCAATAATTTTGTTACATTTATTTTTTAAATGAGGAAACTGAGTCTAAGATTTAAATGATTTGTCCTAAATCATATGATGTACTTCTCCAGAGACTGGTCTTTCCTGATAACATGCCTAAAGCACAGGAGATGAAGTTTCACCATCCTTGCTTCTAAGGAGAGCACTGGCTATGCTCAGTGCAAGATAGGTTTGCTTGTTCTTCTGGAAGTCCATGGCATTTTCAGTATTTTTTGCCACCATCATAATTCAAATAGTTCAAATTATTCAATGTCCAACTTTCACATGCATACATGGCAAATGAAAATACCATGACTTGAGTCAGGTACACCTTAGGTATTAGGAAAACAAAATGGCTTCTCTCAATAGACTTGCCTTCAGTGACCCTCTTCCTCACCCAGCATTTTCTACCACCAGGATATTTCCCATTCTTTCAGAGTTTTTCAAACTTCTGACTTCTGATCAGATGACCCCTGGATAAACCTTTCAGGATGGTGACAATTACTTTTAGGGAAGTCCCTATGCTTCATATGATCTGGAGTCTGAGATTTCTAGGGTCTGTTCATGCCTCTGCCATACTCAGAAAATATCTTAATGATTGGCCAATGTATTTTACAGGTTATGATTTGTGGCCATTACACTTTCTTTGTTTTAATTAGGACGCTGGTTTCTTTCCCCGGATTTCTAATATTTTTGGTGGGATTTGAAGATAGAAAGTGAATTGATAACTCTGCCACCTTTTTAAACAGAAATTTGCTGACACTTCCATGTTTTCTCAAAAAATAAAAATTAAAAAACAAAAACCCAGCAAGGTAGAACTCCTCCTCCAACCATGCAAGACTGAGCTATTGAAGTAACCAGTAACTTAATCTGACTACAGAAAGAAGGCTAGGAAATCTTGGATTTGAAAAACAATATGTTATAGTGAAAAAAGGTACTCACAGTGCAGATAGAAAAAATAAGGTTTAATTCCACTGACTTTCATATACTAGTTGTATGGTCCAAACCATAAGTGATCAAACATTTCTGAATCTCGGCCATCTCATCTGGAAATTGAGTATACTACATGCAAGGTCGGCATTTCGAACCCACCACCTAGTTCTCATAAACTGTACACAGGCTCGCTATGAGTTAGAATCAACTCAGCAGCAACAAGCAGCTTCATAGGCCTGTTGCATGAATCCTAAATATCATCATGTATGTAAAATGCCTGGCACATAGGAAACAATCCTCCATATTTGTACTACAAATGACTATCCCACTTAACCTGGAGATAAAGACCAGGTTAGGGTTTGGAAACGTAGAGATAGGGCTGGTACTAAAGAGATTCATCTTATTTGGAATCTAAGACAAGGACAACCAGTAGGCCTCAGGGTCTGTCTAGGGACAGATCACTCCTTCAACTATATTTCAGTGACTAGCTTCTTAGTGTCTGTCCTTCTGCTCCATTTCGCCCCCTTTCTATCCCTCTGTCCACTTCTTTCTCATCTTGCATGTAACCTGGCATTCTACCAAGAGCCAGGTATGTCTATGAGATGCAGTCTTTTAGGTCCTGTACCCACAACTCTCTCCATTTCTCAGATGATCTATTTCAAAGTATCAGGAAAGGAATCTACTTTGCCCTGCTCACCTTTTATATTGTGTACATACCTGGAAAATATTTGGAACAGCTTCCTTTGGGACAGTGATCAACCTCTGGCCCACAAAAACTGTGGGTAAGTTGTTGCTGCAAGGTGCTGTGGAGTCGGTTCAAAATCATAGTGACCTGATGCACAACAGAACAAAACACTGCCTGGTCCTGCACCATCCTCACAATTGTTGTTTGAGCCCGTTGTTACATCACTGTGTCAGTCCATCTCATTGAGGAAACTTTCTCTTATTCACTGATCCACCATTTTATCAAGCATGATGTCCTTCTCGAGGGACTGATCCCTTCTGATAACTTGTCCAACGCATGAGATGTGAAGTCTCATCCTGACTTCCAAGGAACATTCTGCATGCACTTTTTCCAACACACATTTGTTTGTTTTTCTGGCACTCCGTGGTACTTTTAATATTCTTCTCCAACACCATAACTCAATTGCATTGATTATTCCAGAGTCTTCTTTATTCATCGTCCAACTTCCCCATGCAGATGAGTCTATTGAAAATACCATGGCTTGAGTCAGACACACCTTAATCTTCAAACTGATGTCTTTACTCTTAAAGACTTTAAAGAGGTCTTGTGCAGAAGATTTGCCTAATGCAATATGCCATTTGGTTTCTTAACTGCTACTTCCATGAATGTTGATGGTGGAGCCAAGCAAAATGAAGTCTTTGAAAACGTCAATCTTTTCTTCATTTATCATTATGTCATTTATTACTCCAGTTGTGAGGTTTTGGTTTTCTTTACATCAAGAAATACATGGAAGATTACAATCCTTGATCTTCATAAATAAGTAGTTTAAGTCCTCTTTGCCTCCAGTAAGCAAAGTTGTATCATGTGCATCTTATGATTGTTAATATTCCGAGGAAGATCTAACACATTCTGGAGAATGACATGAAAGCACGATTATAAACTCAAAACAAAACCAGTAGTCCCAGAAGAAGAGTGCTGAGACTGGGATAGCTGTTGGTGGTTTTCTTTTGAAAAAAAAAAAAAAAAAACTAGAGGTGGGTGGAAACCATACTTCAATCACAAGGACACTAAACATGAGCTGGTTGACTAAAACCTTTGGCCATTCTTCACATGTTTCCCCACCCTACTTTTGCTCCAGAGACAGAGAGAAAGTCCAAAAGACGATGCACTTTTCTTTGAAAACAGCAAAACAAAACTAAATCTGCCATAAGTAATCACTTTCAAATATTGACTTTTTAAATCCAAGTTTTATTTCCCTGTGGGAATGACTGCCTAACACGTGGCCTGTGACACAATTTCTCATACCACCCATTCAGAAAAATCAGTAACCCCCACCTAGAACTTCACTAACCCACCAGTGTTAGTATCCCTGACACATAAAACAATTACATGTTTACTTCACACAGACCCACTGCCGTTGAGTCAATTCTGACACATAGTGATCCTCTATGACAAAGTAGAACTATCTCGTAGCATGTCTGAGATTGTAAAACCGTCTGGGAGCAGATAGCCTCATCTTTCTGACACAGAACAGTTAGTGGATTCGAACTGCTGATCTTGCAGTTCATAACGCAATGCTTAACCCACTTCAGACTGAGGCACCCATTTTCCAGGTGACATAACATTCTTAGGTACTTACAAGTACTGAGCACTTGACCCCAGGCACTTCATTTACTTTATTGTTGGCAATCAGAAAAGAGAAGGTGTCAGGAGTAATAGGGCTTCACCTGAAACTATGAGCATCTCTTTTTTGCTCCTACTTGACTAAACTAGCATATATTAAAGGCAATAAAATATTATATTGGAAACACAAGGCATCTAAGCTTTTGGCCAAAAATGTAGGGAAAAAGTTAGTAAACTTAATACTTCATGAGAAATTTTGGTTTAAACAATATTTTAATAAAGTTTAACTACATGTGCCAATAAAGAACAGAGATGACATAATGATTTGTGATTGAAGTATCATATAAACTCTTAATTTCTAGTATCATCTTGTATCGGACAACACGGAAGAAGGAAAATCACTAGGGAAAAGAAGAGAGAAGCAGTACAAAATTGGATATTAATAGAATACACATTGCATCTACCATCTCATTTAAACATTTGCTAAATATAACTCTGTAGGATAAGCACTCAACCACAAGGTCATTTTAAAACACAAGGTCAGCCGTTCAAATCCACTAGTTGCTCCTTGGAAACCTCATACAGGGTCACAATGAGTCAGAACCAATTCTGCAGCACTTAATAAAAACAACAAATGGAAGGATAATAAGAGTTAACATATATTAAGCATATATGATATGCCAGAACATAGACTAAGAACTTTTAAGTGTAATCTAATTCAACCATGACAAACATTCTTTGAAAGGCATAGCATTATTATCCCCAATTTATAACTGAAACTCTGAAATGCTAACTAATTTTCCCATGATTTAGTAGAACTGTGATGCAAACCGATGCCGAAGTTGGTATTAGCAAACACCATTCTAGATTAACAATGAAATTAGTGAGTCACTCAACTTCTCTTGGGAAGAAAAGTTTATATGATATGAAATATATAAACTAAAATTCATTACCATCAAGTAAAGGAGAATTATGTGAGGCTCTGAAATATTAAGCTTCCCTGGGTAGTGCAAAGGATTAAGGCACTTGGCTGTTAACTGAAAGATTGGTAGTTCACATCTACCCAGAATCAATTCAAAGGAAAGGCCTGGTCATCTACTTTTGAAAAATCAGCCACTAAAAACCCTAGGAGGACAATACTTCTCTGATTCACATGAGATTGCCATGCATTAAGGTCAACTAGACAGCAACTGGTGGTATGTAGTTGTTGTTGCTGTTATTCTTAAGTGCTGTCAAGTCAGTTCTGGCCCATAGTGACCTTGTATAGGGTTTCCAAGAAGCATCTGGTGAGTTTGAACAGCCAACCTTGTGGTTCAAATTGACTTTGCAATCCAGCGCATTAACCGACAGCGCCACACCAAAGGAACTGAATGAGGAATCAGAAGATCTCAGTTCTACCCTGTAGTAGTTATGTGATCTTGGATTTATCATTAGTAGCCTAAGGCTCCATTTCCTCACTTACCAAAAGGAATAAAAAAAAAAAAAAAAAAAATTTATCATTAGTAGCCTAAGGCTCCATTTCCTCACTTACCAAAAGGAAAAAAAAATTAAAAAATGGCGTGACAATAACTACCTTGCCAACCTCACTGAGTTTTGTGAAGTCAAATGATATGATGGCAAAAGAATTTTATAATTTGGAAAACACATTCCAATATGAAATATTAGTACTGAGAATGCACTATACCACATCCTCGTGAGCAGAACAACTTTTAAAGCATAAAAGGTTTACCAAAAATTGACATAAGATTCCAACTTTGTAATGATGAGATGATATATTCAAGCTGAAAAATTAATATAAAAATTGCTCTAGAATTTTAATATCTCTGGTGTTCTGGCAAGAGCAAATCCAAAACTAGCTGTTAGAGCACATTTCACATCTACTGGGGAGAAAATAACTCATATTCAAAGTTAAAAGGACATGAGGAAGAGTCAGGAGACACCCAGGAATATTAACACTGGAACCTGAAAACAGAGATAATAAGCAACTTATAGTAGTTGATGGTTGTTTGCTGGGGAGTCAGTTCTAACTCACAGCCACCCTGTATAGGGTTTCTGAGGCTGTAAATCTTTACAGGAGCAGCAAACTTCATCTTTCTTTCCTGGAGTGACTGGTAGATTCAAACTGTTGACCTTGTGGTTGGCAGCCCAGCTCATAATCCACTATGCTACCAGGACTCCATAATCAACATATAATAGATTTTAAATGATATATGTTTACCAGTAACCAAAGGAGCACTGGTGATGCTGTAATATAAGCACTGGACTGCTAACTGTAAGATCAGCAATTCAAACCCATCAACCACTCCTTAGAAGAAATATGAGGCTGTCTACTCCCCTAAAGATTTACAGCCTCAAAAACTCTATATAGAGTCACATGAGTCAGAATCTACTCGATGGTAGTGGGTTTTGAGATGCCAATAAAGATACTAGAATATGCTCAACATCATTGTTGTTTTTAAGTGCCATTGAGTTGGTTCCAACTCATAGAGACCCTGTATAGGGTTTCAGATAAATGGCTGGTGGGTTTGAACCACATACTTTACAGTTAGATGCATACCAGTCCTCAGACTCTACACTTGTTGTTGTTATGTGCAGTGGAGTCATTTTCGACCCATAGCGACCCTGTACAGGGTTTCCGAGGCTGTAAAGCTTTATGGGAGCAGAAAGCTTCATTTTTCTCCTGTGGAACAGCTGGTAGTTTTGACATTGTGGTTCGCAGCCTGATTTGTAACCACTACGCTACCAGAGCTCCTTCAGACTCTACACTACTCAAGTGTAAATAAAAACTACTTCCTACCCATCAAAATGGCAAAAGCTACAAAGATACTAAATATCAAGTGTTGATGATGTACAAACTCTCGTAGTTTGTTAACTGGAGTGTACAACATCACAACCAATATGGAAAACTGGCAGGTTTGTATAAAGCTAAATATGTACTTATCCTATCACCCAGTAATTCTATTCCTGGGCATGAATCTAAGAGAAATGAGTCCCTATGTCCACAAAAAGTTTATTCATAAGTATTCATGGAAGTTTTACAATAGTTAAGAACCCCAAAAGGTCTAAATATCCTTCAAGAATAAGAGAAATAAGCTGTAATATATGTTATCAAAGACTTCATTTTGCTTGGATCCACTATCAATTTTCAACAAAACAGTGGTCAAGAATCATAGCAGTTGCTACGATTCAGAACTAACTCGACAGCACTTGAGAACAATAGCATATTTATATAACAAAATATTGTCACTGGTATGTAGAACAATATGGCTGAATTGCATGGACATTATGTTGATTTAAGAAGGCAGTCACTAAAGATTACATGCTTTATGATTCCATATATACAAAGATCACCAGCAATCAGATTATTAAATGATTATTAAAGTCTGATGATTAAAGTCATAATACATTGAGTTCTGGTGGAGAGAAGACAGTCTGGAATTGAACATGATGGACATGCTTTATATCTTGATCAATGTGTGTGTGATAGTTCCATAGCTGAATGCATAGGTTTAAAAATAGAATAAAGAATGAACTAATTAATTTAGAATAACTAAATAGAATGTCTAGGGGAAATAAGTTTCATTAAAATAAAAAATTCAATGGACAAATTAACTATCAACTAAACCTTAGATTGTGATAGAATTCTTTCCCTTCAAAGTAGCTCAAGACTGCATCTAGAATTGTTCTTGTTCTTAGGGGCCAACAAGGACAATATGCAAAACAGAACAAAACACTGGCCACTCTTCCGCCATCCTCTCAGCTATTGTTACTCTTGAGCCCCTCGCTGTTGCCACTGTGTTAATCCATCACATTGGGGATCTTTCTCTATGTGGATCCTCCACTTTTCCAAGTATGGTGTCCTCCAAGGACTGGTCCCTCCAGTCGCAAGTATGAGAAATGAAATCTTGCCATCCTTGCTGTGCCTCTTCAAAAGCAGATTTTTTTTTGTTCTTCTGGCAGTCCATGGTACTTTTAATATTCTTCTCTAACTCGATAATTCAAATGCATAAATTCTATGGTCTTCCTTATTCATTGTCCAACTTTCACATGCATATGATGCTTATTGAAAATACCATGGCTTGGGTCAGGCACACCTTAGTTTGCAAACTGACGTCTTTGCCATTGAACACTTTAAATAGGTCTCGCTCAACAGATTTGTCTAATGCAATACACCATTGATTTCTTGACTGCTACTTCCCCAAGTGTTGATAGAGGATCCAAGCAAAATGAAGTCTTTTTTGTAAAAGATGCTATCTATTAGTCCTGTTGTGATGCTATTTATTAGTCCTGTTGTGTTTTCTTTATATTAAGAAAATCAATGTTTTCTTTATATTAAGGTGCAACCCATACTGAAGGCTTTGACTTTCATTCTTCATCAGTAAGTATTTTAAGTTCAGCTTCTCAGATTATTTGCTCAACATAGAGATTGGTGATACACACATATTCTATTGTAAAAGAATGCAACCCTGGCACACACCTTTCCTGATTTTAAACCATTCATTATACCCATGTTCTGTTCTAATGATTGCCCTCTGGTCTATGTACAGGTTCTTCAAATGAACAATTAAGTGTCCTGGAATACCCATTCTTTGCAATGTTATCCAGAGCTTGTCATGACCTACAGAGTTGAAAGCTTTTGAATAGTCAATAAATCCTTCTGGTATTCTCTGCTTTCACTAAACATCTTTCTGGTATTCTCTGCTTGAAGCCAAGATCATCTGATGTCAGCAATAATCTCCCTTGTTCCATGTTCTCATCTGAATTCGGCTCAACTCTCTGGCAGTTCCCTTTCAATGGACTGCTACAGTCTTTTTTGAATTGTCTTCAGCAAAATTTTACTTGCATGTGATATTAATGATATTGCCCGATGATATCTATATTCCATTGGATCACCTCTCTTTGTAATGAGAATAAATATGGGTATCTTCTAATCAGTTGGTCTTTCAAGTTTATTGGCATACATAAGTAAGCACCTCCAGTGCTGCATAAGTTTGTTGAAACATTTCAATTTGTATCCCATCATTTCCCAGAGCCTTTTTCTTTGTGAATGCCTTCAGTACAACTTGTACTTCTTCTTCAGTACCACTTGTTCTTGGTCATATGCTACCTCTTGAAATGGTTGAACACTGACTCTTTTTGGTACAGTGACTCAGTGTATTCCTTCCACCTCCTTTTCATGCTTTCTGAATCATGCAATA
>NW_006408616.1:811197-815562 GCF_000296735.1 Chrysochloris asiatica | reverse complement strand
TATATGATTGTCAGATTCAAGATAGCCAATACCAGTCCATTTCAGGTCACTAATGCCTAGGATATCGATCTTTATGTGTTCCATTTCATGTTTGACTTATTCCAATTTTCTTAAATTCATACCTCATATGTTCCATGCTTCAATTATTAGTGAGTATTATTTGCTGTTTCTCCTCATATTGCCCTGTTCTCCATCAGCAAACAAAGGTCCCAAAAGCTTTACTCCATTTGTGTCATCATGGTCAACTCTACTTTGAAGAGGCTGCTCTTCCCGGATCCTACTTTGAGTGCTTGCCTCCCTGAGGAAGTTCATCTTCCAGCGCTATAGCTGACAATGTTGCACTGCTCTTCATAAGGATTTTGATGGCTAAACATTCACAAGTAGTCTGCCTCTTCTTCCTACTCTGTCTTAATCTGGAAGTTCAGCTGAAACCTGCCCACCATAGGCCATCCTGCTGGTGTTTAAAGTACCAGTGGCATAGTTTCCATCATCATAACAATATACAAGCTACCACAGTATGACAAACTGATAGAGGAGAACAAGAAAAACAGATACAAAATATGGAAGAACAATTGCAAGATACAGAGATAAACTGAGAATGTCCAAAATAGGAATTCAAAGAGTGACAGACTATGGATAGAAATATGTTAGGCAGGATTCAAAAAGCTAAGAACTATTATTTTTTTTTAAAGAAAAAAATTCAGACTCAGTTGATTTCAAAAGTATGGCATACCTATTGTTGTTGTTGTTGTGTGCCGTGGAGTCGGTTCCGATTCATAGCGACCCTGTACAGGGTTTCTGAGGCTGTAAATCTTTATGGGAGCAGAACGCCTCATCTTTCTCCAGCGGAACAGCTGGTAGTTTCCAACTGTTGACTTTGCGGCTCGCAGCCCAATTTGTAACCACTACGCTACCAGAGCTCTTTATGGAATACCTATAAGGAGTTGTTGTTGTGTTGTTGTTGTGTGCTGTCGAGTCGGTTCCGACCCATAGCGACCCTGTACAGGGTTTCCGAGGGTGTAAATCTTTACGGGAGTAGAAAGCCTCATCTTTCGTTAATCCTAATTATATTTAAAGTATTCCACTTGATAAAGAAAGTAAGAATGTGCTTCAATTCATTTTACAAAGATTTATAACAATTATCCAAAATCATGGATAACAGAAAGATTAATACAAGCAAGTCTTATAAATATGTATCCAAACAGTCAACAATCCATAGCCTAGTGGAGTTTTACCTTAGGAATAAACATTTTTCAATATTTGTTTTAATATAAAACTTAATTCACCATATCATAAGCAAGGAATTAAAAATGATCACTTGGGTAGATGCTAAAGAGGGATTTTATGTAACTCATCATTCATTCATGATTTTTAAAACTTAGAAAATAGAAAAAGGACACTACTTCAATATGATGAATTACATAAACTGTATGTTCTAGAAGCACTTATTAAAATTAATTTTAAGCATACTTTTCTTCTTAGTGATTTTAAGAAGAAAAGTATGCATATAATCACCATGACTGTTCATATTCATCAGAACATACTAACAAATACTTATTTATATGTATACATAAATATATATGCATTTATGCACAGGACTGCAGAATCATTTGAACAGCAAGATAGATGGTTCAAACTCACCAGCTGCTTCTTGGAAACCCTATACAGGGTTTCTGTGGTTCAAACTGACCATAAGGTGCAGTGTTTATCCTACAGTGCCACACTAGGACTCCTTGGCAACTGTCTATAGAATTTCTGAGGTTCTAAATCTTTACAGGAGAAGAAAGTCTTGTCTTTCTACCTTGGAGTACTTGTAGATTTGAAATGCTAACCTTGTGGTTACCAACTCAACTTGTAAACCACTACGGTACCAGAGCTTCTTGTACACACACAGACACACACATATATTGTTGTTGTTAAGTGCAGTCAAGTAGGTTCAGACTCATAGTAACCCTGTTTATGGTTTCTGAGGTTTTAAATCTTAGGAGAACATAAAGCCTCATCTTTCTCCCTTGGAGAAGCTCGCAGGCTAGAACCATGGACCTTGTGATTTGCAGCCCAGTGCTTAGGCTATGGTACCACCACTTATTAGTCAGTTTGTTATACTGTGGTGTCTTGCATGTTACTGTGTTAATGAAAGCTACATGACCAGAATTTTAAATACTGGCAGAGTCACTCATGGTGGACAGGTTTAAGTAGAACTTTCAGACTAAGCTGTCTAGGAAAAAGGAAGGACAGACCACTTTTGAAAAACGTATGAATAGCAGCAGATCATTGTCTGATACAGTGCCAAATGATGAGCCCCTCAGGTTGGAAGGCACACAAAATATGTCTGGGGAAGTTTTGTCTCATCAAAGTAGCATTGTAGGAGTAAAGCCTTCAGGAAAATTTTATTTCCTGATGGGGCACAAAAAAATTGAGAAGACAGCTGCAAGTATCCATTAATAACTGGAATGTATAATGTATGTAGTATGAATCTAGGAAAATTGAAAGCTGTCAAACATGAAATGGAATGCATAAAGATTAATATTCTAGGTATTAATGAGCTAAAATGAATAAATATTTGCCATTTTAAATTGACAATCATATGGTTTACTATGCAGGTAACAATAAAGTGAAGAGGAATGAAATCACATTCGTTGTCAAAAAGAACATTTCAAGACCTGTCTTGAAGTACAGTTCAAGGTGGTTCAAGCTCACCACTCACTCCTTGGAAACCCTATACAGGATTGCTGTGGGCCAGAACCGACTTTATGGTACTTAACAACAACATCTTGAATTACAATGCTTTCTGTGATACAATAATATCCACATGCCTCCAAGGAAGACCAGTAGTTAGTGCCACTACTATTCATACACACCAACCACTAAAGACAAAGATGATGAACTTGAGGAATTCTACCCAGTTTTCAGTCAGAGATGAATTAAACATGTATTCAAAATCCACTGATAATCACTGGTTATTGGAATATAGAAATTTGGAAACAAAGAAGGATCAGTAGTTGAAAAATATGGCCTTGATGATAGAGATGATGCTGAAAATCACATGATAGACTTTTGCAAGACCAATGACTTATTCATTGCAAATACTATTCTAAGCAACATAAAACACAGCTCACTAGATGGAATACACATGAACCAAATTGGCTACATATGGAAAGAGATGAAAGTTCAGTAAAGTCCAAGATAGTCTAAACATGACCATGAGTATATGCCACCTGTCTTTAGAGATCATCTCAAAAACAAATTCAATGTGTTAGACACAAATGATGGAAGGCCAGGGGACTTGTGGGCTGACACCAAGAACATCATCCATGAAGAAAGCAAAAGGGCATTAAAAAGACAGGAAAGAAAGAAAAGGTCAAAATTATGTCAGAAGATACTCTGAAGTTTGCTGTTGAATACAGAGAAGTTAAAGTGTCTGGAAGAAATGATGACGTAAAAGAGCTGAACAGAAAACTTCAAATGGCAGCTTGAAAAGACCAAGACAAGTATTATAATGAAATATACAAAGACAGAGAGTTAAAAAACCAAAGAGAACACACTTAGCATTCTCAATTTGAAAGAACTGAAGAATAAATTCAAGCCTCAACTTGCAATACTGAAGAATTTTAAGGGCAAAATTTTGAATGATGTAGGAAGCATCAAAAGAAGATGAAATAAATACACAGAGTCACTCTACCAAAAAGAATTGATCAATTTTAACCATTTCTAGAGGTACCAGTGATCAAGAACTGATGGTATTGAAAGAAGAAGTTGAAGCTGCCCTGGAGCTATTGGCAAAAAACAAGCCTCCAAGAATTGATGGAATACAACTTGAAATCTTTCAACAAGCTGATACAGCACTGGAAATACTTGTCTATATATGAAGAAATTTGGAAGACAGCTATCTCATCAGCCAATTGGGAACAATCCATATTTCAGCTCATCTCACAGCAAGGTGACTGTACTGAATGCAGAAATAATCTAGCAATATCATTAATATCACATTCAGGCATAATTTTTCTGACAATAAGTTAAAAAACAGTTGCAGCAGTACATCAATAGGGAGCTATCAGAAATTCAAGCAGGATTCAGAAGAAGGTATGGAATTAAGGATATCATTGCTGACATCAGGTTAATATTGACCTAAAGCAGAGAAAATCAGAAAGAGGTTTTCTGTTGTTATTATTGTTAAGTGTGGTCAAGTTGGTTCTGACTCATAGCAGCCCTGTATACAGTTTCTGAGGAGCAGATTGTGTGTTTGAAACAACAATTTTGCTATTAGAAGTCTAGTGCCTATCCTATAGGGCCACACCAAGACTCAAGAAAGAAGTTTATTTGTGCTTTATTGACTACATAAAGGCATTTCACTCTGTGGATCAT
>NW_006408616.1:808254-810142 GCF_000296735.1 Chrysochloris asiatica | reverse complement strand
CCAATGAAAAAGAGGAGACTCCCAATGAAATGATTGACGTAGTGGCAGCAACAATGGGCTCGAACACAACAACATTTGTGAGAATGGGGCAGGTCCCAGCAGTGTTTTGTTCTATTGTGCCCTGGTGTGGCGCTGTGGGATAATGTGCCAAACTGCAAAGCTAAAACCTTGCTTGATGAAAACAGAGCGGGCTTAAAATACTTACTGATTAAGATCAAAGACCACAGCCTTCAGTATGTGTTGCATCTCAATGTTGAAAAACAAAAATTCTCACCGCTGGACCAATAAACATCTATATAAATACAGAAAAGATTGAAGTTGTCAAAGACTTTTCTTTTTGCCTGAATCAACTATCAACATTCATGGAAGCAGCCATCAAGAAATCAAACGACGTATTGCATTAGGCAAATCTGTTGCAAAAGACATTTCTTAACGTTTTAATGGTCAGAGATGTCAGTTTGAGGACTAAGGTGTGCCTGACCCAAGCCATGGTGTTTTCATTAACATCTTATGTGTGTGAAAGTTGGACATTGAATAAAGACGATCAAAGAAGAATTGATGCATTTGAGTTATGGTGTTGGAGCAGAATATTGGCTGTCAAAAGGAACAAACCAATCTGTATTGAAAGAAGTACAGCCAGAATGCTCCTTGGAAGCCAGAATGGCCAGACTTTGTTTCTCATACTTTGGACATATTATCTGGAAGCACCAGTCCCTGGAGAAGGATATCATATTTGATAAAAGTGGAGGATCAAAGAAAAAGATGAAGACCCCCAATGTGATGGATTGGTGCAGCGGCAGCAGCAATGGGCTCAGGTGTAGCAACAATTGTGAGGTTGGCTCAGGACCAGCTAGTGTTTTCTTCTGTTATGCCTAGGGTTGCTATGATTTGGTACCAATCCAATGGCACCTAACATCATCAACAGCATATATACATTTGTTATTAAGTGCTGTTGAATTGGTTTCAACTCAGCCACCCTGTGTAATATTTCCAAGTAGTGACTGCTGAGTTTGAACCACCGTTCCTGTGATTCAAACTGACCTTATTGTCCAGTGCTTATCCTATAGCTCCATACCAGGAATATATTCCTTTTTGGTGTATTTATTCATATATTATGCAGTGCTGTAGGATAACCACAAAGTTGATAGTTCAATCCCATCAGTTGTTTCTAGGAAACCCTATTTTTGCTATGTGCAAAGAACATGTGGTAGCCATGTCTAACTTCCCTGACTTTCACAAGGGAGAAAGAAAATCAAATTCAAAATCATACCAAGGCTGATTCCTATGGAGCAGACTTGCTTCCACCCTACCATGTTCTTTACCCTTTTCTGATACCAACAATTCCTCCTACAACACTGTCTGCTTCGCATCTCAGTCCTATAATCCATTGCAATGGCCACATAGAACTCATAACAATATTCACGATTATGGGGTTTACTAGGAACGTGAATGAGGTATGATTCAGGATCAAAACCAACTCAGGACACAGCAGTTCACCAGTCAGCAGTGCCTATTGTCTGCCATAGTGCAGGCATGCCTCACTCTTGTCTTCAATCTCTCAGCCATGTGGTCCCTTGGTCTCTGCCCTGCTCAAGTATGCATTACAAGTTATTTTAGTCAGATTGTGAATGCCTAAAGGGCACATTCTTCAAATCAGTCTCCTGTTTTGTAGGCACTCAGCTTTACTAAGTCCAGAGACCTAGAGCCCAAAGCTACTCTGTCTCTCCATGCCACTGCCTCTTGTTGCTGCCTCTACCATCACCTCTACCATCGCCTCTACCATCGCCTCTACCATCGCCTCTACCATCGCCTCTACCATCGCCTCTGCCATCGCCTCTGCCATCGCCTCTGCCATCGCCTCTGCCATCGCCTCTACCATCGCCTCTAC
>NW_006408616.1:806020-808154 GCF_000296735.1 Chrysochloris asiatica | reverse complement strand
CATCGCCTCTACCATCGCCTCTACCATCGCCTCTACCATCGCCTCTACCATCGCCTCTACCATCGCCTCTACCATCGCCTCTACCATCACCTCTACCATCACCTCTACCATCACCTCTACCATCACCTCTACCATCACCTCTACCATTGCCTCTGCAGTCACTGTTTCTCTAGGTAGGGATCTCGTGTATCACTCATGCTCTTCCTTCTTGATAGTCCTGGGATCTTGCATCTCTGCTTCTCAAATGGCTCCTTTTAAGCTTAGCTGGAGGGCAAAATTAACCAAACCCATCTTTAGAGTCCTGTCCACCTTATTTTCATAGTTTCACCAAATCGCTGACTTGACAGCACTTAACAACAATACATTTAGTGCTAAATATTAAAGAAGCTGTAACAAAGTTGTAACTGTTTTGGAGGATACTTTGTGTCTTAGACTGGGTTCTCTCAAGAAGCAGAGCAAGTAAAGTTTTATATGTGTGTTATATTTGCTTTATATCTGCTTCTCTGTAGGACCCAGCCTAAGACACAAAGAGAGAGAGAGAGAAAGAGTCCTGGTGTGACGCTGTACAATAAGCACTGGACTGACAACCACATGGTCAGCAGTTCAAACCCACCAGAAGCAGCTTTTCAGAAACCCTGTGCAGGGCCGCTATGAGTTGGAACCAACTGGATGTCACTTAATAACAACAACAGAGTAAATATATACTAAGATTATTGTTGCTAAGACTCGTCAAGTCGATTTTGACTCATAGCAACCCTCTATAGGGTTTCTGAGGAGCAGCTGGTGGGTTTGAACTGCTGACCTTGTGGTTCACAATCTACTGCTGATCCTACAGTGCCACCCCTAAAGATAGAAACCCTTCTCTTAAGGAAATGACTTGCACAGTTATAGAAGTTGGAAAGTTCCTAGTCCATAGGGTCAGATGTCAGGATGAAGAATTCACCTGACTCTCATAGCTGCAGGGGCTGATGCACCCAGTATTGTCAGTTCAGGTGATAAGCTGCTGGCTCTGGAGGCAGATGAGTCCAAGATTGGCAGGTAGGATGGCAGACCACTGCCTCACAGCCTGCAGAGGCTAATGAATCCTAGGATAAGGAAGCAATATGGTACACTGCTGTCTCATGTCCAGAGGACCAGAGGTCAGACGATGATGAGCCAGATGCAGGATTCACATCCAGTAAAAGCATAATAACTTTGCCTGAACATCCATATATATTGGAAGTAGGTCACACCATGAGGAACACACTTTCCACTGATTGGCTGCTCATAGCACATCTCATCATGGATGCGATTTCATTATATCATATCTTATCTTGGGGAATACAGAACTGCCACAGCACTGAGAATCAAGGTCCAATAAAGTCCACACAAAATCTTAATATCACAATCTACCCCTTGCCAACTTGGAGACATCTCTTTAAACCATACGTAATCACTAATTAAATGCAATTATAAAGTCATACTTGAGCCTAACATGATATAACTAACACACATAAAACCAAATCCATCTTAGCCCATTTACATCTTAAATTTCATTTGTTGCTGTTGTAGCTAAGTGATGTTGAGTAGGTTCCAACCCAGAGCAGCAGCCTTGTGCAACTTACTTGTACCTTTGGATCTTGTTCTAGCCCAATCTTGTAAATACCACTTCCGTTTAATGATGAAGTGCTGCTGTGCATGCCTGACTTTATAACTGTGAGTCAGACAACACCCAACTCATGATGGACAGCTCAGGCTTCATGATGATTTGGTGGACCATGATTAAGCACTCAGTCTCTACTAAGACCCAGCACCAAACCAAAAGCTGTTTCTCAAAAGGTAAGTAGTTATCTTAAGAGGATGGGACAACTCCAGTGCAAAACCCCAAGGTTCTGTGTTATAACTCACAAATAGGGGCCTACCAGAGACTTTAAACAGCCTCTCTATCTCCCACCAACATTTCAAGAACCATTAGGTCAGCTGAATCACATGGCTTAAGTGGCAGAACAGCTTACATAGCAGCCTGAACATGTTGCTGATTCTTCTGTTCTGGTTCCTACTCAAAACTAGCAAATTTTTGAGTCACTTGAGAGTATATGCAAGTAAGGAATATATGGGCTGCAGAATTCAAAGATGTTCACCAGGCATTGTGCCT
>NW_006408616.1:799390-804730 GCF_000296735.1 Chrysochloris asiatica | reverse complement strand
GCATTTCTTCATATATGTGTTAGCCACCTAATGTCTTCTTTGTAGAATTGTCTGTTCATGCCCTATGTTCACTTTGAAGGACTATTTCTACAACCCCACACCACTGGACTTCTAGAAGTTTCTCTGAGGTGGAAGGAGTCTGAAAGATTAAGCATAATCCTGACATTGGGAAATGTCAAGCTTCTTAATAATGCTAATCATAGCAACCCTTTTCCAAGCTTTATGATTCAGGTACTGTGCTAAATCCTTTACATACCTCATTTGATCCAGACAACTTTGACAGATAGACATTGCATTTTATAGAAGAGGAAGTTGAAGTTTTGAGCGATTAACTATGTAGCCAAAAGTGAACCACCAAGAAAATGGCAGAACTAGTATTTGATCTCAACATTTCTGACTTCAAAGCTTTGGGAACTTGAACATAGTATGATAGTATATGTGATTCATCTCCCACAATTCCTCAAAAAAAAAATAATGTTAAAGATTGACTTTTAAATGTGCAACAAATATCCATAAGTTTCTAGAGAGGAGATCAAACCCGAATTTATTCTAATAATGAATGAGGCAGTTTGACATTTCAAATTAGCAACAAATATAAAATATTTAATTCCAATGTGAATCTGTTTAGAAACATGACATGGTGAAAGCTTTTCTGGCACAGATCGTTTTACCTAAAGGAAAATCCAAGTCATTTAATAGCTGAGAGAAACCCTGGCCTTATTGGGCCCAACAAGTCTAAATATCACGTTAAAAATTTCAGCCTCTAGAATCATTTCTACAGCTGGCAAAGCTATCCGGTGGTAATAAGAAGTACCCTACAGAGTTCTGGAAAATGTCAGGTTTCTCTTTCCAAGCATCAAGTGAGTCACTGATTTTACAAAACATAGTGACGTGCTTACAGAGTAATGCATCAGGACACTGTTAGGAATTGCTCTTTCTGTAAGAGAAAAAAAAAAAAAAAAAGCCTGTGCAGCATGCCTATAGCAGGACAGATCTCAGGCTCATGCGAACTTGTCTTTCTTTGGCACCAGAATATCAAAGGATAATTTCAGGCCAACAGGGGCAGCAGCATTCCAACTTCTTTTGAGAGAGAGCCTGCTCACTTTATTTATTACTAGCATTTTGTAGTCTACCAGCAGAGAATAATTACCATAGCTACTCTCAACTTGATTCAACAAACACTTTTCTCTTGGAGATACTATTGTAGCAAAACACACAGGATGATTTCCTGAGCCCATGTTTCATTTCTATTATCTTGGTTGACTTTCTTTCCATCCCAGTGTCTTGATTAAATTCAAGACGACAGCATAAGTATTAGCACTCAAAAGGTTTATAAAGTCTCAAAATAATGCATAGTCATATGAAATGATATTATCATAGTGTTTTATTCCCATAATCTTAGATTGTTGTGATTGCTAAGTACCCTTGAGTCCATTCTGACTCATAACAACACTGTCTGTATAGGATTTGAACCGTCAACCTGACCTGTGATTGGCAGTCTAGTGCTTAAGAGTAGGCAGAATAAATATTGATTTAATGAATCCTTTTCACCCCCATACCCTATTCTTGATCATTTAAAAACATCACCAAATCCCAAATAGCTCGACTATATTAATAAGACCTGGCATTTATTAGACATTTACCTCATGCCAGACACTAATCTAAGTACTTTATATAAATTATCTCATATTGTCCTCATAATTCTATGAAGTTCTCATACTTGTATGGGCAAAAGTTCTCCAAAGGAATTTCTAAATATGTTTTATTTTATTTGAAGTATTTATACCAACTCATTGAAGGTATTTTCATATCCAAAGATTATACATCTTATTCTTTTCTTGACCAATAGAAGTCTGGGGGGTGGGGTGGGGAATGTTAACAGGTGTTTCTGATGGGGCTGGATCATAGGCTAGTAATCAGCGCCTTATGTTACTTTCCAGTAGGGAATGAGTGAGATTTTGAAACTAGGTGCTTTAGTTTGTTTTCACCAGGTTCCTATTTACCAGGTATCTGTTTTTAGGTAAGTCATTTGACTACATTCTAATTGGTTCGTGTGTAAAATGAAGAAAATAGCATAATTCCCATGCAACTACCCCAAGAATTAGGTCAGGTCAGTAGCCTAGTATGAGACAAAATCTCAATTGGTGCTTGTTAGGTGAATGGACAAATGGGTAAAGCAGTGAGCACACTTCCAATTTTCCACCTTTCTCTCATGTCTTTCCTTCTCTCCACCTGTTATGTTGAGCTTGTTAGTGTTCTTCAAACACATTAATCTATTTTCTGCCTCAACCTCCTTACACTTGCTCTTATGCTGCCAGAAACACTCTCCGCAGACAATCACTTGGATGATACTTTATTCAAAGTTTCCCTTCTAAAAGACGTTATTTCCTTAACTCTCTACTTGAAATTGCTAGTTTTGACTCTAGTTCCTTTCATTTCTTATATTAACTTATTTTTTACTGATAATTAGACAATGTATTCAGTGTTTACTTATTTACCATCAGCTCAGCTTTGTGTCCAAGCACGCTGATTTCTAGACTAGGAGTGACTTTGTTTTGTTTACCTAGATACAAATTTAAAAGGTTGTTGTTGTTAGGTGATGTCGAGTTGGTTCCAACTTACAGCAACCCAATGCACAACAGAACAAAGCATTGCTCGGTCCTGCATCATCCTCACAATTGTCCCTAGTATTGAGCCAATTGTAGCCACTGTGTCAATCCATCTTGTTGAAGGTCTTCTTTTGTTTTGCTGACCCTCTACTTTATCAAGCATGAAGTCTTCTCCAGGGACTGGTCTCTATTGACAATAATGCTCAAAGTGTGTGAGACAAAGTCTCCTCTTTCTGCCTTTTAAAAAACATTCTGACTCTACTTTTTCTAAGACAAATTTGTCCATTTTTCTGACAGTTCATGGTATAATTCATTATTATTTGTCAACACTGTAATTCAAAGGCATTGATTCTTCTTTGGTCTTCTGTATTCATTGTCCAGCTTTCACATATATATGAGGCAAATGACAATACCATGACTTGAGTCAGCCACATCTTAGTCCTCAAGGTGACATCTTTGCCTTCTAACACTTTAAGGAGATCTTTTCAACATATTTGTCGAATGCAATAAGTCATTTCATTTCTTGACCTCTGCTTACATGGCCATTGATTGTGGACTGAAGTAAAGTAAGTCCTCAACAGCTTCGATCTTTTCTCTGTTTATCATGATGTTGCTTATTGGTTCATTTGTGAGGATTTTTGTTTGTTTTATGTTGGGGTATAATCCATACTGAAGTCTTTGATCTTTGTCAGTAGTACGCCAAGCCCTCTTCACTTCAGCAAACAAGGTTTTGTTATCAGCATATCACAAGTGTTCCTCCAATCCTGATGTAGCATTCTTTGTATAGTCCAGCATCTCATACATTTGCTTAGCAGACAGATTAAATAAGCAAGATAAAAGGATACTGCCCTAACACTTCTTTCCTGATGTTAAAACATTTATTATTTATGTGTTGTATTTGAAGGACTTGGTCTATGTGCAGTTTTCACATATGCACATTTAAATGTTCTGAAATTCCCATTATTTGAGATGTCATTCATAACTGGCCATGATCTGCATAGTTGAATACCTTTGTATAGTCAATAAAACACAGATTAAAATCTTCCTGGTATTCTTTACTTTGAGGCAAAATTCATCTGATATCATCAATGATACCACTTGTTTCACATTCTCTTCTGAATACTGCTTAAATGTCTGGAGATGCCTTGTTGATGAACTGCTGTAGCCATTTTAAAATTATCTTCAGCAAAATTTTACTTGCATGTGATATTAATGATATAGTTAGTACTTTCTGTATTCTACTGGATTACCTTTCTATAGATTGGGCAAAAGTATGGATCTCTTCAATTCAGTTGGCCTGGTAGCTGTCTCCCAATGTGTTTTCTTTTTGTCGTAGAAAAGTGCTTCCAGCTTTGCATCTGAATTAAAAGGTAATGGTTGTTATTAAAACCACTCTTCGAGGACTTGCAGATTCACACCTAAGAGCTGACATTATTTGAGGAGTTGAGCATTGCTGGATGAAAGTCTTCACTAATGGTTCTGATGCATGTCTTTGAAGAAATTGGGTAGCCTAATTTGTAGGAGAATGAGATGTTTCTTTCACTTAAGTAAATACCATTAAAAAAAATAAAAAAGTTCTCTGAGTTCTTTGGAACAGATAAGAAAGAGTTATACTGTCATTTCCATTTCATGATAACTCTAAAAAGTGAATTTACAACATGCTGTTTTGATTACTCATTTATGTAACAGTTTTTATTAAGCTGATTCCAAAGCAATATGTTCCAAAGTGGTTTATATGAGGACACCAATAAAGCAGCATACCAAGCAAATAGACCAACCGGTATTTGGGCTGTTATCATGAATCATTTCCATTGCCTTCTTGAAGGGTCTCCAAATCCCTAAAGTCGAATATGGCTGAAGAAATCCAAGAGTTCAAAACTCACAAATAGAACTTCTCCAGACTATTCCTGAGTAGTCAATAAAGTCGTAAGAGGTAAATAAAATCAATTCTGTTCTGAACTTAGCACCAATATCCTCTAATGTGGTTTTTGTTAAGTATCGTTAAGTTCGTTCTGACACACAACGACGACACTATATAAGGTTTCCAAAGAGCGGTTGGTAGGTTTGAACCACAGACCTTGGTTAGCAGTCAAATGCTTATCCTACAACACCAAACTCCCAAAAGAACAATTATGAATACTGTAGAAAACACAAGTAACTTTTAGGGAAAAAGTGATTAAATAGGTAAACCCAAAAAATAAGCGTAAAGCATAAAATGTGTCCTTGAAAAGTTAATCGGTTTCCTTAGTAAGTTTCTCACATGAAGAAAATTTAAACGTTTGTTATTTGAATCACAATATGGAAAAAAAAAAGAACATCAGAATGGGAGAGCTAGCTATCAATCAATAATAAGCAATTACTGAGAACATACAGAGTACTGGTATGGCGCTGTGGGATAATGCACTAGACCACAAGATAGGTTTGAACTGTAAGGTCAGCAGTTCAAACTCACCAGCCATCCCTTGGAAACCCTATTCAGGATTGCTATGAGTCAAAACTTACTCGATGGCACTGAACAACAAAAACAACAAATATGTACCCAGCAGATACCAAACAAGCAAGTATTACTGCTGGAGGTATTTAAGGGGTTTTTGAGGAAGTAAGGAGATAGGTAGCCTGAAGCAGGGAGAAAGGTAGGGTGAACAGTGTAGGGAGGGTAATGAGTGAGGGAATCTCTGCAGACAGATATGGGCACAGACTTCATTGTTATTGTTGTTGTTGTTAGGTGCCA
>NW_006408616.1:797232-798450 GCF_000296735.1 Chrysochloris asiatica | reverse complement strand
CCTCTTCACGTTCAGCAAGCAAGGTTGGATCATCTGCATATCACAGGTTGTTAATGAGTCTTCCTCCAATCCTGATGCCACATTTTTCTTCATATAACCCAGCTTCTTGGATGATTTGCTTAGCATACAGGTTGAATAAGTATGGTGAAAGAATACAACCTTGTCGCACACCTTTTTAAATTTTAAACCATTCTGTGTTCCCATGTTCTGGTCAAGCAACTGCTTCTTGGTCCAGGTACAGATTCCTCATGAGCACAATTAAGTGTTCTGGAATACTCATACTTCCCAATGTTGTCCATAGCTTGTCGAAAGACTTTGTGTAGTCAATAAAGCATAGGTAAACATCTTTCTGATATTCTCTGCTTTCAGCCAAGATCCATCGGACATCAGCAATGATATCCCTTGTTCCATGGCCTTTTCTGAATCCAGCTTGAACCTCTGGAAGTTCTCTGTCAGTGTATGATTGTAGCCATTTCTGTATTACCTTTAGTAAAACTTTTCTAGCTTTGGATATCGAAAAGTTTGTCTGATGATTTCTGCATTCTGTTGGGTCACCTTATGAATCTTATGAATAGCAGAGAAACACTGTCAGATATGTAACATTATCTAAAGAAAAACATCAGGTAAGAAATGGAAAGAGACATGAAAAAGAAAATCTGTGATATTTCGTAGTACATATTTTCATCACTTTTCTAAATGTCCATTGGTTGTTTTCAGTAATATAAAAGTCAACTAACTCCCTTATTCACGTCTTAAAGTTTCACTTTTAGTATGTGTATTCGTAGAGTTTTTATTTTGAGTATTAAATTCATTTACATCACTAATAAAAAGTATATCATCGATTGCCATATCAAAAACAAGTCAAAACTTAATCAGACATTGCATATTTTGAGTGAGATATCGCAATAGAAAAAAATGAGTTCTAAGTATGTATGAGGAGACTTCAAAAAGCTGGTGAAAAATTCCAGTATATTTTAATTCCATTTCCATGAATCTTTTGGATCCCCTTTGTGTAATAGTATAAGAACAGAATCTCCATGGGATTACTTACTGCAATTTTACTGGTAAGTTCTCCTCAGTATTTCCCCTTTCCTCAGTTTAGTTTTTCTACTATTTCTACTTTTTCTCTGTTACTACCAAAAATAACTCAATCACTTCTGACATTTCCCTTTCTCAATATTGACTCTTTGTAACATTCCTTTTGTATATATTTGCCCA
>NW_006408616.1:753729-796956 GCF_000296735.1 Chrysochloris asiatica | reverse complement strand
GGTTTCTGGGTTCCCTCTAGCCAACCATTCCGGAATCCAATGTGACTAAGAAGTGCATCCTTCAAACCCATTCGACTCTGTGCTTTATGATCAGTCCTCCTGAATCTGGACCTTATTGAATTGTTCTCTGATTAAAATCTTTTCTACTATCTTCAGTAGGTTTAACATTTCCTACAGAAGACAGTGTAGGCTCTTTTGTTGAGCAGTTAAGACTTTCTACATGCTTTCTCAAAACTCCAGCATGCTTTTTCAACCCTACATTTTCTATTTATTTCTTCAAAAAAAAATTTTTTTTGCATTCTTCTATATTTCAAGGTGTGCTAAAAGCTCAGGATACAAAGATTAGCAGTCCTCGATTCTATAAAGGAGAAAAGGTATTTGAATAATCCTGGGTGGTATAATCAGTTAACTGTTTTCAGTTGCTAACTAAAAGATTGGAATTTCAAGTCTATCCAGACACATGGAAGAAAGCATGGTGATCTCATTCTGAAAATCAGTCATTGAAAACCCTAGGATATCAGTTCTACTCTGACACGTATGGGGTTGCCATGAGTTTGAATCACTTGATGGCAACTGGTATGAATAACTCACAAAGTGTTGAGAGCAATGACAAAGGACACCCAGGGAGCATTGGAATCAAGGGTCCCTGTCCTGCTATCTTGCTGACTTTGCTTTATCATTGTGGATTAGTTTCTGTTACTAAAACATCGCTACTTGTCAGTACTCCATGACTTTCTTCTGGCTGGTCCCACTCTCTGGAATGTCATGTTTTTTTCTAGTTTTGTGCATGTCCTAAATCTATCAGGACTTTCAAATATTAAATCAGATGTTAAATAATCCACGAGGCTCTCCTTAGTCTCCTAGTCTTTATCTCTTGTTTATTTCTTTACTCCTTCAAATTTAATTCTTACTTAAATTAGTTTAGTCACAATGTTTTGTCTCTCTTACTATGCTTGTCTAGCAACAGTCATTTACACATCTATATACCTCTAGATGCATAAACCTTTGAAAAAAATACTCTTCACAAAATAGAGGCCCAATGAATGTTCTCTGAGCTCAAATCATAAATAATAAATTGTACAGTAAACTCAATTGTAGCATAGAACAATGAGTAGACTGACGATACAAATTGATCCCCAAACACTTGCAGTAAAACGTCTACATAAATTACTGGATTCTATTAACAACAGTCTGTCACAAACAGACTAGGACTCCAGACTTGAAAAGGTTAAATAAAAAAAAAACAGAGGAGAAAATATGTTTCTTTGCCTTCATTAAAGACTATTTTTTGATCATTTTATAATTAGATGAACATATTTATTCTCTCCATACACTTGTAGCCCTGACTCTTGGAAAATACATAATATTTCCAAGAATTGTAGTTTCCATTAACACAAGTGCCAAAATCATAAGACTTGACCTGTGGGAGAAAGCAAATTTGTCTTTGCTGGCTCCTTTTCAAAAAGTTATAGAAAGTTATTTACTATATAACCTATCTTGTGCATAATTGCTCTGTTTTATCATTCAGACCCTCCTGACAGAAAATCTGCAATATTTTAGAAAATGATGAATTACTAAGCAATGACTGTCTCAATGTTAAAGTGTTGGCAGTGGTCCCTGTTTGGGGTAAAATTTCTTCACTCAAAGAGCAATGGCTTCACTAAAGGGGTGTGGGATGCTGACCACACCGGACATACACTGTCATAAGGGATAACATCAAAATGATTGTCTATACAATTGTTGTGCAGTGTTTCAACAGAAATTTCTTTATTTTTAAATTAAAATATTCCTGTAGCTATAACTAATGACTAGACTAGTTGCAAGATGACATCAAGGATATCATACAAAAAGAAAGCAAAGGATCATTAAAAAGATAGGAAAGTACCACATTCCATAAACTCCTATCGACCTTGAGATGAGAGAGAAGAGGAAGGGCTGGTTGGTCCAAATTTGGAGGAGATGAGGACATTCCTGAGTCCATGGACACTGACCTAGTCATGGAGGGCTAGAGCTGAGAGTGAAATTTCCAGCTGATATGAAGTGGAGGAAGATGCACAAGAATGCCCAAACTTGCAGATAGTACCATTTGACCTAGTTTCAATGACTTGATTACCAGAGTTCAACGAGAGGAAGATACAGAAATTTGGTAAAGGAAATACATGTAATATTTGATGAACTTGACCTATACTTAGGGATGTAGTACCTCAAAATATCAACCAAGAGGAAAGGAGTCTTCTCCTCAAGGATCAACCCTGTCCCCTTGGTATACGGGATTGATGTTGTTGTTGTTGTTGTTAAGTGCCATCAAGTCTGGTTCCGACCCACAGCGACCCTGTATAGGGTTTCCGAGAAGTGGCTGGTGAGATTGAACCAGCAACCTTGGAGTTCAGGCAGCTTTGCAGTCTGGCGCATTAACCCACAGTGCCACACCAGAACTCCTTCAGATTTGATAGGAACAGGCAACTTAGACATTCACTACCTGAAATGGGGGACTATAAAGTCACAAAGTGGCTGGCTTGCTAGTTTTCAAGAGGGAGTTTAGTTTCAGAGTGTGCAGGGGAAGGTAGAATCCCCATTGAATAGTTTTCATCTTGTCTAGATGGGTCTGGAGAAAGGAGGTGGGGCTAGGAGTCTTTTGATTCAATAGTGAGTATATGTTATCATGACTAATTATGATTGTCAGAACTGTAAAGGTAGAAGGTTTGTAACATAAAGGAGGGAGTAGTTAATCTTACATTCCAGGAACAGAGGAAGGACCCTAGATCTATCAAGAGAGAAGAGCCTGAGCAGAATGTGGGACCCTAACCAGAGAAACAGTGACACCAGATATGAAGGCAGAGGTGATGGCATGGAGAGATAGAGTTGTTGAGGACTCTAGACTCTTGGAAAGAGAAAGATTGTGTGCCGGTGGCCAGGAGGCTGGCTTTCAGAATGTGCCCTTTGATTGTTTAAATGATTATATATTTCTGAGTGTTTTTGTGTACATCAAAAACACACACACAATACAAATTAAAAAAACACACCAGGGAATAGAAGCAAATATGGTTAAATGATGATGCATGAAGGAGATTGTAATCACTGCAATAAACAAAAAAAAGATGAGTGCAAAACTGATGTTCTCCCATGTAAACTGTCACTCAATTCATATTAAAAACTTAAATAAAAAAAATAGGAAAGAAAGAAAAGACCAAAATATATACTAAAAGAGACTCTGAAACTTTCTCTTTAACATAGAGAAGCTAAAGTGACTGGAAGAAATGAGCATTTCTCAGGAGTCTGGCTTACAGAATGTGCCCTTCAGTCATTTACAGACTAGCTAAATGAGCTAAACAGAAAATTTTGAATGGTAGTTCAATAACACAATGTCAAATATTATAATGAAATGTGCAAAGACCTAGATTTAGAAAACCAAAAGGGAAGAACATGCTCAAAATTTCTCAAGCTGAAAATAACTAAAGAAAAAATTCATGCTGGGACTTTCAATATTGAAAGATTCTATGGCCAAGATAGGGCCTGGTTAACACTGTGGGTTAAGGCGTTGGACTGCAAAGTCGTTTCAGCTGCATGGTCAGTGGTTCAAGCTCACCAGTTGCTCCTTGGAAACCCTATACAGGGTTGCTATGAGCCAGAACGACTCAATGGCACATAACAACAAAATGGCCAAGATGGAGTCCTGGTGTGGCACTGTGGAGTAAAGCACTGGACTGAAAGGTTGCTTCTGAACCACAAGGCCAATAGTTCAAACTCACCAGCTGCTCCTTGGAAACCCTATATAGACAGGTAGCTATGAGTTGGAACTGACTCAGCAGCACTTAATAACAACAAAGGGCAAAATATTAAATGATGCAGAAAATGTCAAAAGAAGATATATGGAATATTGGAGTCACTGTACAAAAACAACTGGTTGGTGTTCAACGATTTCAATGATCTGATAAAAAATCATTGATACTGAAGGAAGAATTACAAGCTACATTGAAGGCATTGGCCAAAAAGAAAGCTCCAGGAATGCCCATTGAGATGTTTCAACAAATGGCTTTAGCACTGTGAGCATTCACTTGTCTATACCAAGAAATTCAGAAGACATCTCCTGGTCACCTGACTGGAAGAGATATATATTTGTGTCCATTCCAAAGGAAGGTGACCCAACAGAATGCAGAAATCTTTGTACAATATCATAAATATCACATGTTAGTAAAATTTTGCTGAAGATAGTTTAAAGATGGCTGCAGCAGTGTATTGACAGGGAATTGCCAGACATTCAAGCTGGATTCAGAAGAGAAAGTAGAAGGAGAAATATTATTGTTAATATCAGATAGCTCTTGACTTAAAGCGAAGAATAACCAGTGAGTTGTTTACTTATGTTTCATTGACTATGTATAGGCATTTGATTATGTGGATCCTAAGAAATCATTGCTAAGAATGGAAATTCCAGAACACTTCATTGTGCTCATGTGGAACCTATACGTACATAAACCAAATCTTTCTTACAAAACAAGGGGTCATGCATGTTTCAAAATCAGGAAAATATGTGTCAGAGTTGCATCCTTTCACATATTTACTCAACCTGTATGCTGAGCAAATAATCCAGAAATCTGGACTATAAGGAAAAGAATGTGCCATCATCATCAGATTGGAGGAAGACTCATTGACATCTGCAATGTGCAGATGACACAACTTTGCTGAAAGAAGAGATCATTGGAAGCACTTACTGACTGATGAAGATCAAAGATTACACCCTTCAGTAGGGATTATACCTAAACATAAAGAAAATAAAATCATCATGAATGGACCAATAAGCAACATCACAATAAATGGAGAAGAGATTGTGAAGTTGCCAAGAATCTTATTTTTCTTGGCTTCACAATCAATGATACTGGAAGAAGCAGTCAAGAAATCAAAGAACACATTGCATTGGACAAATCCACTGTAAAATGCCTTTTAAAAATGTTAGGAGAACACAGGTATCACTTTCAGGACTAAAATGCACCTGACCCAAGTCATGGTATTTTCAATCACCTCATATGCATGTGAAAGCTGGTGTAGTACATTTAATTTACTGGATATGGCTTTTCTATTCAAAGTTTTCTTAATTCCCACCAAGTGATATAGAATCGTTGTTGTTGTTAAGTGCTGTCAAGTTGGTTCCACCTCATAGTGGGGTTTCCAAGGAGTGACTGGTGAGTTTGAGCCACCAACCTTGCAGTTCAAACCGATCTTGCAGTCGAGTGCTTATTCTACAGCTCCACACTATGGGACCATGCAAATAAAATGTATAGGACTCTAGCACAGCTGTTAGTTAGCTTTGACATCTGTTAGGTTTAAAAGGAGTCATCTCAGATGCAGGAAAAGATGATCCCAGGACCATCAAGAAAGAAAAGCATGAGTGGAGACAGAGAGCAACTGCTGGTTTCTAGGCTCATGGACTAAGTAAAGCTGAGTGCCTACAGGCAGAAGACTGGCTTACAGAATGTGCCTTGTGGTCATTTACAGACTGGCTAAAAGAGCTTTTTTTTTTTTTTTTTTATGTTTTACTGTGAATTATGTGATAGTTTACATTGGAGAACATTAGTTTTACATTCATCCTATTGTATATCGTTTCACTACCATGGTTATAATCCCCTCCATGCATTATCGACCAACCAAAGGGTATATCCTACAAATCGTCCCTGCTTCCCCTGGGTCGTCAACACACAGCCCCTCTTCCTCTCTGGGTCTAAAGTCCCCAGCTGCTCCATTGCTCCATGTCATTGTTTCTGCCTCCATCTCAGGCATCACTGTTTCTCTGGGTAGGGTCCTGCTCTCTGCTCTTCTCTCTTGATGGTCTCAGGGACCTCTGCTCCTGGACTGCAAAGTTAACTAAAAGCTTTGTAACACTTGCCCAAGCAGGGCAGAGGCCAAGGGGCCACATGGCTGAGAGACTGCAGACAAGAGTGAGGCATGCCTGCAGTACTGTTGAGAAGTGACATTCCTGATTAAAGAACTGCTACCTTCTGAGTTGTTTCTGATCCTGACTTATACCCTGTTCATTTCCCTAATAAACCCCATAACTGTTGTTATGAGTTCTCTGTGGTCACTGCAATGCATAATAAAACCCAGATGTGAAGCAAAAAGTGCTGTAGGATGGATGATTGGTATTAGAATAGGGTAAAAAGAGTTGCATGATGGAGGCATGACTGGCCTCTGCTTCATAGGAATCTGCTTTGGGCACTTAACAACAACAACAACACAGTGAATCATGGAGTCCTGGAGTGGTGCTATAGGATAAGCACCATACTACTAACCTCAAAAGAAGTGAGTTAGCGCCATCCAATAAACACTGGACTTTTAACCACAAGATCAGTGGTTTGAGTCTGCCAGCCACACCACAGGAGAAAAATGAGACTTTCTGCTCCCATGAAGATTTAAAGTCTTGCAAATTCTATATTGGATCACTGTGAGTCAAACAGACTCGATGGCACTTCACTTAGCAACAACAACAACAACATAATGAACGATACCACACATACAAATTCAAACAATAGTGATGTCAGTAGGACTGCTATCATCCAGTGTAGTATTTCAGGGTGTCACACACACGTGCCCAAGGACTTGCTCCCATACCAGACCAAACAGAATCCTTAGTAATGTCTATTATTAATTTTAACCATAGAATAATATATGATGTCATTGTAAATAGCATAAATGCAATATTTCTGCTGTAGGATCCTACAGCACCACACCTGTATGTCACTACTAAGAGGAAATTTGACGCAAATAAGTGCATGTGCACACAGCTTGAACACCTTAGAAGAATATTTTCTGACTTCTAAAATTTTTAAGAATCCTAGTTTGTTGTTTTAGGATTAGCACTGGGCTGGCACCTGCAAGGTGGTGATTCAAATCTACCAGCCAATCCTCAGAAACTCCATACAGTGTTGTCATGAGTCTGCACCTACTCATTGGCACTTAACAACAACTGCATACATACTTGGTTTTGATCCCTGATGTGGCTTGTAGGATAACCTTACAGTTAGCAGTTCAAACCCACGAGCTGCTCTGGGAAACTATACAAGATCTCTAGGATTCGGAATGTCCTCAATGGCACACAGCAACAAAAGTAACATTTGGTTATATTGAATCTGAAAGAGCTCCGCTTCTATCCATGTTACCAATATAAATTCTCTTCACATAGGCGAAGTTGGATTCAAAAAGTTCTCTCCCTGAGCAGAAAACATTTAAAGGCATGTGTGTCACGCTGGTGGCCGGGGGTCGCTGCTACTGGGAAAATTGCTGGCCCCACAAGTCCCGCCCTCCCTTAGGGTCGTCCCTCCTTCTCCCTCCGGCTAGCTCCATACTTCCCCAGGACGCGCCTTCGCCTGCTCTCTGCACACCCCGACCTCTGGCACCACGGTGGCGGCCTCAGAGGTCTGGTGCAAGTCAAAGCCAGAACGGAGAGGTTGATTTGTGGAGCATCTTCCCTAAGCTCCTCTCCTCCAGCCCCTCCTTTGCCCATTATATCTGCCAAGAAAATCTGGCTGAGCAGGGGGACGGAAGAGCTACACCATCCACCTCCCCCCAGCCCTCTGGGCATTTAGATTCAATTACACCTTTTTATTATTTTATCTCTTCTCTTTAGACCACTCGGCCCGCGGACTCGGCTTCGCGGCCCGTGCTCCCGCGCGCCGGGATGGGAGAACGAGGGACCAGCCGGTTGTGGGCCGGCGTGTTTGTGAAGGTCCAGCCAGGGCGCTAGCTGCCGGGAGTCTGTAAGTTTCAAAGTTCCTGCGGGACAGGGAGGGTGAGGCTTTCCAAGTTCCCGCAAATTACTTAAAAAGCAAAACACAGGTTTGCAATGCTGGATGGACTTTTCAAATACTCTACCACGAATGTGTCTGCAGCCTTTAGGATCTTGTGTTTGATCCCTTCCTTGTAAAGAAGTCTTCAAGTTATAACATTATGAGTTTGTGTTTTTCTTTTTGCCTTTTCTTTCTTTTCTTTTTTATGCAACTCACGCTTTCTTCGAATTTAAAATAATTCTTCATAATGTTCAATTATATAACGCATGGCTTATTGTTATTTTGTCAGATGGCACTAGACATGTTATTTACAACTGCGTAAAAGCCCACTGCCTTTTATTCACTTACTTCCAAAAATCATGGAGAAGTTTCCCTTCATTACTTTCAATATCGCTATATCGTCTGAATCCTTTAATAGATCCTCTGGCTTTAATTTTCACCAGTGTTACTTCCAGCTACAGAATTATCTCTGAGCCTGCTGTTTCCATGAAAGCACTTGATATTGTTTCACTATATGTGTGGGGAATGAAAAGAACAGTGGTTGTGGTTTTCCTGATTCAGGCCAAGTAACAATGTCTGGGAAATCCCAGAACTCAAGCTAGGTCTGCGCTTAGATGCAGTAAATCTTCCTTTTAGCTTTGCATATCACCTTGCATGTATGGATATGTCACTGAAGAAGTGAAGAAATTATTTTATATCTGTATCTATATCTTTACCATTGTCTCTATATCTATAAATATACATATGTCTATATAGTTTTATTATTATTATTATTTTAATCGTCGTTTCCCTCATGCAGAAGGGCCGATCTTGGAAGGCAAGTCAGAGGTAGGTGGATAGACTGGCTCTGGCGATAGGACTATGTTGGCCAGAAAGAGCATCATCCCTGAGGAGTATGTGCTGGCGCGAATCGCTGCGGAGAATCTGCGCAAGCCGCGCGTGCGAGACCGACTCCCCAAAGCTCGCTTTATTGCCAAGAGCGGGGCTTGCAACCTGGCGCACAAGAACATCCGTGAACAAGGACGCTTTCTTCAGGACATCTTCACCACCTTAGTGGACTTGAAATGGCGTCATACCCTGGTCATCTTTACCATGTCCTTCCTCTGCAGCTGGCTACTCTTTGCCATCATGTGGTGGCTGGTGGCCTTTGCCCATGGGGACATCTATGCTTACCTGGAGAAAAGTACAGTGGAGAAAAGTGGGTTGGAATCAACTGTGTGTGTGACTAATGTCAGGTAAGATTGCAATGGGAGGGGGTAAGGATTGCACATAACAATAGCAAAAATATTATATTGCCTTTTTCCTATCATTTTATGTGTTGAAAATGAAATAAAGGGTTTGTTTTAAGAAACAAACAAAATGAAAATCATATCAATCTATGAGATTACAAACCTTTTAAAAGATAATTTTATGAAAAATGAGTCTCTGAAAATGTGGAACTTCAATCCCTTGGACTATAAATCAATATTTTATACCAGTTGTTTATAAAAAATGTTGTGGTTCAGAAAAATTACACAGACTATCTCTTATACACATCCATACATTTAGTTAGTAACATAAAAACAAAAAAACAAAAAACTGCCCCCAAAATTCAGTGTCCCCAAATAAATATCTCGGCTCAACAAAAATTATGCAGACTAGTAACATTTTCCCATGGTGTCTTTTACCTATAAAATTTTCAGAAATAGTGAGCAAAATGAGAAGATACTGATGGATCAGGGTCCTGGATGAAAAACCTACTAAAAATGAAATTAATATAAGTCTTACTTTATTAAGATTACTTTCATCTATTATACTGGCTTCTGAAAAAAAGTTATGCTAAGATTCAAAACTAGAAAAACATGAACTTTTAATGGAAATTTGTCCAAAATATTCATGGACAGAATTGTATAGAAGTGATTTAATATTGGACTTTTTGTTTTCAAAGTCTTAATAGAATAGGAAGGAGATAATTTTTAGATTAACTAATGTTTACTATTCCTTTTATTAGTATTCAAGGACAGGTAAAGTGAATTTATTTTCAGTGATTGTCTTTTCATATTTCCAGATGGTGTGTAAGAGCTTTTGACCAGGGGGATTTGTATCTTAATTAATTTTGTTGGAATAGTTTAAAAGATAATATATATTCATTGCAAAATCACTTACTCTGAAGCAAAACATTAATAGTAGTAATGGGAAATTTTCCAGGATATTTTCTGAATAATGGACCAAATTCACATAGTGCGCAAAGCAAAGAAACTTGAACAAGACCTGTCAACATTTTGTTCAAATACTTGAACAAGTGCTGTCAGGAAACTCTAAATAATGAGACTGTACTGACCCCAGAATCTTATAAACGAGCATACCACTGCAAGAACCAGAAACCCATGCTGTGAAGTTGTCTATTCTCCTATTCCCTAAGTAACTTCAGTGCAAGCATGAGGAATTAAGCATATATCTGTGGAGATAGCATACCACAGATTTCAGGAAGAAAGAGAACTATATTGACGTAATCACCTAACTTTACCTTTGAATAGATAACTATTTTTCTTTCCAACACAAATTTTTTGTTTTTAAAAATTCATCAGCTGAGACAGAAGAGATGATTTATTGTATACATGTTACATTCGGCCACAACAGACAGAGAACAGAACTAGTCCAAAATGCCATAGGTCCAGGGCAAAGGATCAAAATGGACTGAATTGAGCACGGTGTGCCTCAGGTGTTCCCACTGTTCATTGAATGGTAGTGGAAGTTCTAGATCCATTGATGCTGAAGTTTGAGAGAGTAACATGCAGTCAATAACTTGTACCAGTGTCCTGCCCTCCAACATACCATATTTCTGCTGCTGTGGTTTCTGCTAGTGTTACTTGGGCCTTTGCCTCATCTTTCTCCTTTTGTGCTTCAGCCTGCACATTCACTTCTTTGCTCCACTTGACTCTCATGTCTTGGAGGTTTCTAACAAGATGAAGCTAAGGACTAGAGAGCGCAACACAAACTTTTGTTTCAAAGGAAAATATAGGTGAAAAATGTAGATGCTCATTAGTGATTAAAAAAAAACAAAACGTAATAACTATTAAAATACTATGTGTAACAAACAGGTATTTGAAGATAAAACATCATTCTCTAATTCTATTTCTCTTTGGTGTCCTGGTATAGTGCTGTGATTTAGTGCCCTGGACCACAAAGTTGGTTTGAACTGTAAGGCTGGCAGTTCAAACTCGACACTTAACAACAACAACAAGATTTCTCTTTAGGAAACTTATTGGCACTGTCATTGGTGAATCATTTCCATATCAAAAGAAATGTTTGATCAGTATGCAGTAGCCAATCATAAACAGAGATAAGAGAAACTAAAAAGATAATCCCTGTAAATAAATACCATATTTTATTTATAAATCAAATGTATTCCCCTTTTCCATGAATATGAAGACATTAAGTTAGTTATTAAATATATATAATAAAAGTGGTATTTTTCAATGATTTTTAAATAAGAACTTTAGATGATCTACTGGTTATTAAAAATTGTAGCTCTTATTTTTTCTAATAAATTATGATCTGAAACATGTTCGTTCAATCCCTTGATGCACTCCTGTTTGTATGTACATTAAATTAACTATGAGAAATGCTGAACATACAACTGGACAAAGTCAATCTGATCAGCATAGTAATTTTAGCATTTGAAATTGTACTTCCTACCTATGGAAAATTCTTTGCTATCTTTAAGGTTATTCTGTTCTTCCTGACTTTGTTTTTAATTTTGGTACTATTTTTCCATTAATCTCAGTATAGTTTAATCACAAGAATAATTTACTGTTATTGAGTGGATTTTATAGGACCAAGTAGACTGTCCCGTGGGGTTTCAGAGGCTGTAAGTCTTTCCTGGAACAGCCTCATCTTTCTTTGGTGGGCTGACTGGTGGATTTGGACCACCAACCTTTAGGTTAGCAGTCCAATGCTTAACCCATTGCTCCACCAGGGCTCCTAATCATACTCCAAATGCATAATAATTTTTTTCATCACCAAAAATATAGAAATAGAAAAATCTCTTTTCCCCACCAAAAGAATTTAAAAGATGACTAATAATGAATCTTATCCTTTGAATATCTTTTCCTTTCGTAAGTTCAGTGTCCTGCTATGTTACTGAGATGGGAAGCAACTTTTCAAAATGTATACTCACCAATATTTCTAAACAATATTCTACACTCTTGCTTTAGCATGAATCATTTTCCCCTGTGTGTACATGACTCTATGAGTCAGAAATTATTTCCCCTTTCTCAACATGATTCAGCCTCAAACTCTGTAGCTGACTAAAGAACCGCTAAACACTTTCATCTGCTGACATTGTTTAGTACCATAGGTGTCATAAAAGGATGGATTTTGTACCATATGTTTGGTATTAGGTTCCTTAATAAAATAAACAATATGCAAAGTATGGTACATGAGTATTCTCTCAAGTATTAAATGAACCAAAACTATTTGGTAATAGTCATCATTAGATAGCTCACTGAAATATGGATGCATTATTAGAAATCTATGTTGTATCTTTGACACTACATCTGGAACCCATAGCTAGTCTTTGCCATAGTTTTGGACCATGTGGTATACTTTGCTTTTAATTGATTAATATGGTGTTATAGCAATTCATAAGGATTCTTATCCATCCTTATCTACAGAAAGAAAAGAAAAGGCAACTTTCACAATTCACTTCAAAGCTAATTTTTTAAAAAAGGCATTTATGCATGCTCCATACCCTTCCTGGTGCAAGATGTATTGTGCATACTGTTTTAAAATTTTGCTCACTGATAGTGTGTGACATTAATAAATGCTCTTTTAGATGACACTGTGACATATATTAGTCTATACGTGGCTTGTCTAAGAAAGGTTTGAAATTGGAGCTTAAGAAGTAAAACAGGAATAATTTCTATTAAGTAGCGGTAACAGTATTTGGAATGTAGTAAGTGAGCAAATTAATGATAAGTATAATCAAATTTAATGCTGCTCAAAGGGGAGGGAGTGAATCACAATCACCTGAGAGCTTTTCAGAGTTTTACCCAGGTACGACCTTGAACCTACCAAGTCAATGCAGATGTGCACTGAGATGTGCACTTTGGAAAATCTCACCAAGAGAACTCTGACACTATTGGCCTTTTCCTATTTCCATTTTCAGAGCATTTGGTCAGAATTCAGACGATTCAAGCTCATATTCATTATTTGATTTTGACATAGATATTTGCTAATCTCTGCTTCAAATTCTTCCATTAATAGCTGTTGTCTTTTCTAGATCACATAGAAGACAATACAACACATTCAGTAAAAAAGCTTTTTAGCTCAATGGCAAGATATTCTTTATTACTAAAAATGTTATTGCTTTTTAATAATGTGTTTTGTACCACTTGGTAGCATTGCGCTTAATGGTATACAATACGTGCTGGCAAATGAACATAATTTTAAAGATTACATTACTCTGATTTCAATATGACTCAAACCACTTAAGCACAAATATTCAAGTGTAAGTACTTAATTAAAACATGAGGGGCTTTTCAAAAAGTTCTTGGAAAAATAGAATGAAAAGACAATGGAATTTTTCCATGAACTTTTTGAAGCTCTCTTGGAATTTGGTAAATTATCAATGTTATTTTAATTTAGATTAACAACTAGTTTTCAATCTGGTTAAGTAGATGCCACTGATATATCTATTCTTCGTGAACTAACATGATTTACTTTATGAAACTGTCAGTAAAATGCTTATGATTTTATTAATGCTTTCACACATGGGAACCCACCATTTAATAACCTATAAAACACCAATAGAATTGTATCCCAGAAATAAGAGGTAGTGTACATTCCGAAACAACCAGAAAAAGAGCTTGTGCTTGGAATCAAGCATTTGGCAAATTAAGTTGACTTGTAGTTCTAAAACCATTTGATGGTCTTTGGGAAACAAGACTGAAGCGTTCGGTTTGATATGTTATTTTATTCAAAATTTCACCTAATGGCGTTGTTTTCTGATATCATTCCTTACAGATCGTTCACCTCTGCTTTTCTCTTCTCCATTGAGGTTCAAGTGACAATTGGATTTGGAGGGAGGATGATGACAGAGGAATGTCCTCTGGCCATAACAGTTTTGATTCTCCAGAACATTGTGGGTTTAATCATCAATGCAGTCATGTTGGGCTGCATTTTCATGAAAACAGCTCAAGCTCACAGAAGGGCAGAAACTTTGATTTTCAGCCGCCATGCTGTGATTGCTGTTCGAAATGGCAAGCTGTGCTTCATGTTCCGAGTGGGTGACTTGAGGAAAAGCATGATCATTAGTGCCTCAGTACGCATTCAGGTGGTCAAGAAAACAACCACACCTGAAGGGGAGGTGGTGCCTATTCATCAAGTGGATATTCCAGTTGATAACCCTATTGAAAGTAATAACATTTTTCTAGTGGCCCCTTTGATCATCTGTCATGTGATTGACAAGCGCAGTCCCCTGTATGATATTTCAGCAACTGATCTAGTCAACCAAGATCTGGAGGTCATAGTCATTCTGGAAGGAGTGGTAGAAACTACTGGTATTACCACACAAGCACGCACCTCCTACATCGCTGAGGAAATCCAATGGGGCCACCGCTTTGTGTCTATTGTGACTGAGGAGGAAGGTGTGTACTCTGTGGATTACTCCAAATTTGGCAACACTGTCAAAGTAGCTGCTCCACGATGCAGTGCTCGAGAGCTGGATGAGAAGCCTTCCATACTTATTCAGACCCTTCAGAAGAGTGAGCTGTCCCACCAAAATTCTCTGAGGAAGCGCAATTCCATGAGAAGAAACAACTCCATGAGAAGGAATAATTCCATTAGAAGGAATAACTCTTCCCTCATTGTGCCAAAGGTTCAATTTATGACTCCAGAAGGAAATCAGAACACATCAGAATCATGACAGCAAGACAACTCCAGAGAGTTTTTTATTAAATTTTGAAAGCTTGCTTTGGGCACTCTCAGACTGACCTAGAGCTGAAACACAAATAGTTGTGTTTCTACATTTCAATGCACTAAATGATATTCATATTCAGAGAATAACACTTTTTATATCAATAAACAATAATATTAAAGGTAACAGAGTCATGCCTCACACTCATTTCCTACATATATATGTGCAGTGATATGTTTAAATTGTCTGTGTTGTTGTTAAGTGCCTTCAAGTCATTTCTGACTCAAAGCGACCCTGTATAGGGTTTCTGAGGAGCAGCTGGTGAATTTTTAACCACTGACCTTGGAGTTCTGGTATGGTGCTGTGGGTTAATGCGCTGGACTGCAACATCACTCGGCAGTTCAAACTCACCAGTCGTTCCTTAGAAACCCTATACAGGGTTAATATGAGTTGGAACAGACTCAATAGCACTTAACAACATGTGTGTGTATATATATATATATAATTTTGGGATCTTGGTGTGGTACTGTAGGATAAGCACTGGACTATGAACCACAAGGTCACTGGGTCAAATACACCAGCTGTTCCTTGGAGACCCTGCACAGGGTCACAATGGTTCAGAATCAATTGACGGCACTTAGCAACAGCATGTCTATAATTTATCTCAATTGAATCACAAGAATTACATTAACATTAATAGGAAAAAAAAAAAAATAGAAGAAACTGTCCAAGGAATGATTTTGTTTGAAATCTGTGTTTAGTGGAAACACAGATCTCTATGCTCTATTGCTCACTCTGGAAATGCAAGTAAAATAGGAGGGGTTAAAAAAACAACCTTTGCCAGATCAACTAGGATGCTGCCTTCTTCTTTCTCCATGGAACTGCTGTATGGTAAGAAGAAGGAGGCAAAAAAGTACTTAGTGTTATTTGCTTCTGGACAGATTCTGTTCATTGGCTTGGCCTTTAAAATGACTCCCCGGAGGTTTCCTGGTTCTGATGGCAGCCAACTAGGCAGAATTGGGCAACCCATTCCTGGATACTGAAGAGGAGGGAAGGTGAGAACATTCCAGTCTCTCTTAGGACTGGATTCCCAAAAGTGACATTAACTTTCTTCAGCATGGCACTTTTTCTTGTGAGTCTCTGCAGGGAAATACTGCATTGAATATTCTAAGAAAACATTTAATTTGTGCTCACTGTAGTTTTGTTATTTCTATTTCACAAAATCAACTGCAGTTACAGCCTTAAGAAAAACTTTAGAGGCATGTGAAAGAGATGTCTTACAACCCAATGTGATAACACACACACACACACCTCTGAGATCCTTCTCTCTCAGCTCTGTGGCTCCAAGAGAGCTACTACATTTTTTGTTTGCTTAGTTTGATCTCATTATATTCCAGGTTTTAAAATGTCCTCTCAGAGTGTTTATATGAGCTCAACGTAGCATGCACACGCTGTAATTTCTTTTTTTCCTCTATCTTAATGCCATGTTTCCTTCCTTATTAATATCTGATTTCAGACCTAGCATAGAAGAGCACTTTCCAAAGTTCATGGAAAATGGAATTAAAAGATATTGAAAAATTTCTATGAACATTTTAAAGCCTCCCCATATATAGATTTAATTACCTGGGTGGCACAAATGGCAGTCCTGGTGTGGCACTGTGGGCTAATGGACTGGACTCCAAAGTCGGTTTAAACCACAAGGTCAGTGATTCAAGCTCATCAGCCACTCCTTGGAAACCCTATCCATTGTTGCTATGGGTCAGAACTTACTTGACAGCACTTAACAATAACAAACCTAAAGGTTGGTGGTTCAAAGCCATACAGCAGCACTGTAGAAGAAAGGCCTGGTGATCTCCTGTAAAGATTGCAGCCAAGAAAATGCTATGGAGTAATTGCACTCTGCAACATATGGGGTTGCCAGGAGTTGGAATCAACAACAATGATTTTATTTACTCGTTTGTTTATATATATTTATTGTTGTTCTATAGCACATAATGTCACTATGAGTCAGAACTGACTCAGGGTACCTAACAACAGCAACAACTATAGCAGAAATTCCACAATGGGTGGCTTTAATACATAGAAAGTTATTTTCTCACAGTTTAGGATAGAAGTCCAAATGCAGGGTAGTGGTTCTAGGGGTAGGCTTGCTCTCTCTGTTATTTTCTGGGGGAATTTCCTTGTCTCTTCTGCTTCTATTCCTTGGTACATTAGTAATCTTTATGTGGTGTGATATCTATCATTCACGATCTCTGATTGCTTGCTTGCTTGCTTGCTTAATCTCTTCTGTGTCTCAAAAGAGATTGACTTCACAAACACTCTACACTAGTATTTCATTAACATAACAAAGAAAACCCATTCCCAAATAGGGTTCTATCCACAAGTATAAAACCCCAAAACCAAACCCATTGCCATTAAGTTTATTGTGATTCCTAGTGACCCTGTATAGGGTTTCTGAGGCTGTAAACCTTTATAGAAACAGGAAGCTTCTTTTTGTCTACTGAGGAGTGGCTGGTGGGTTTGAACTACCAACATTGTGGTTCTACAAGGAGTGAGTGCTACACGGGCTCCTATAACCACAGGTATAGGGGTTATGATTTACAACACATATTTTGAGGGGACAAAATTCAATTCATAACAGGTGGTGACTTAGAAGTAGCTGTGATTTTATTTCCATGTTCCACATAGCTGAACATCAGGAAACTGAGCTCGTGGGCAGTCTTTTATGTAGATTTTAAAAAATTCAATTTCAGTTATGAACATAAAAATAAGGCACATGACCATGAATATGTTCAAATCCAAACAAAACACTCATGTTTGTAACCCAGTGGTTGACAATTGCTTATCAGATTACTGAAAAAGCTCACAAATTGCTTACAAATTTCTAACTACTCCTTTCAACTTTGTATTCATATTTCAAGCAGGTACTTGCAACTCCATTGGGATATCTAATAAGTATTTGAAATATGTCTAAAATCAAATGCTTCATTCCCACTCACAAAGCCTGTTGTTCTCCTCTCCTCAAGTTTTTCTTCTAATCATTAAATCCAAATCCTGGGAACCATAAGTAACACTTATTCTTCTCTCTTCTCTTTCCTCTAATCCATAGCAAAATCTGCTGACTCTGTCTTCAATATATGTTGGTTATGACCAATTTTCTCTATCATCAGCAATTTTTTCATAGTTCATCAGGACTTCTCATCATCAGTACACCTGGATGCAACCACTTCTGTAAAGGCTGGCAAAGGAAAAAACTTAAGGAGACTTACCCAAGAGTGACCACCACAAGTGGACAACAGCTTTCATGGCAGTTTGGACTCAGATGATGATACCCTCACTCCCATAGTCATTGAGTTGATCCAGAGGCAGCTGCCACCGGAGCAGTGGGGGCATATGCTAAGGAGCAGTGGAGGCCGTACAGACAGTAAGGCAGGCAATGTTGGTGCAGCAAGTCTGTGAGGCTGAGACGAGTCTAGGTGGTACAGAAAACCCTGGCACATAAAGAAAAAGTTAGCTATAGGACATGGATAGTTCCCCTAGCCACCTTTCAGCTGATACAAAATACAAGGTACCAAGAACCTAATGACCATTCGTGTAATGATGAAGTTAATGAAAGAATGTGATGGGATTTCCTATGCCAAATCTTGACTCAGATAAGGACATCATTTTTAAAAAATCAAGCATTTTACAGATTGTTAAAATGATGTGTTAAGCTCTCTTGCTAAAATATATCAACTTAAGTAAGAAGTCTTTGGAATAATATGTTTTTGTTGTTAAGTGCCATTGAGTTGGTTCCAATTCACAGAGACCTTATACATAACATTAAAAAAAATAATGCCCAGTCCTGAACAATCCTTGAAATTGTTGTCATATTTGAGCCTACTGTTGCTGCCATGGTGTCAGCTCATCTTGTTGGGGGTCTTCCTTTTTTTCACAGACACTCAATTTTTCCAAGCATGATGTCCTTCTCCAGGGACTGGTTCCCTCCAGATAATATGTCCAAAGTACGAGAGGTGAAGTCTTGCCACCCTCTTTCTAAGGAGCATTCTAGGCTTGTTCTCCGGCCAGTTCATTGTACTTTAAATACTCTTTGCCAACAATGTAACTCAAATGCATCCATTTGTCTACAGTCTTTCTTACTTGTTGTCCAACTTTCACATACATGTGAGTTGATTGAAAATATCATGGATTGGGTCAGGCACATTTTATCCCTCAAACTAACTTCTTTGCTTTTGAACTTCAAAGAGGTCTTTTGCAGAAGATTTACCTAATGCAGTATTTTGTTTGATTCCTTAACTGTTGCTTCCAGGAGCATTGATTGTGGATCCAAGCAAATTGAAGCATTTGACAGTTTCAATCTTGTCTCCATTTATCTTGATGTTATTTACTGGTCCACTTGTGAGGATTTTTATTTTCTACACATTGCAGTGTAATCCATACTAAAGGCTGTATGTAGTCTTTGACCTTCATCAGTATTTCTAGTCCTCTTCATTTTCAACAAGCAAGGTTGTACATCTGCATACCATAGCTTGTTAATGACTCTTTCTCCAATCCGGATGCCTTGTTCTTCATCATATAATCCAGTTTCTCAGATTATTCAATCAGATTTAATAAGTATGGTAAAGGGATACAGCCCTGACTCACACCTTTCCTGATTTTAAACCATTCAATGTCCCCTTGTTCTGCTCTAACAACTAACTCTTGGTCTATAGAAAGGTTCCTTAAGAACACAATTAAGTGCTCTGGATTACCCAGTCTTCTCAATGTTATCCATAGTTTGTTATGATCCACATAGTTGAATACATTTGAATAGACAGTAAAGTAAAAAAGAAAAACAAAAAATTCTGGTACTCTCTGTTTTCAGCTAAGACCTATTTGACATCAGCAATGACATCTCTCATTCCACAACCTCTTCTGAATCTGGCTTGAATTTCTGGCAGCTCCTTCTTAATGCAATCGGTTTCAAATTATCTTCAGCAAAATTTTATTTGCATATGATATTGTTTATGATTTTCATATTCCTTTGGGTCACCTCTCTTTGCAATGGGCAAAAATATGTCTTCTGTCTTCCACATTTCTTGAGCTAGATGAGTGAATGCCTCTAGTGCTGCATTAGTTTGTTGAAAGAGTTCGAGCTATATTCCCTCAATTCATGAAAGCTTGCATTTTGTCAATGCTTTCAGTGCAGCTTGGACTTCTTCCTTCAGTACGACCAGTTCTTGGTTATATATATATATACCTCATAAAATGATTCAACATCAACCATTTATTTTTCCATCTCCTTTTGCATTTTCATCAAGGAACCCTGGTAGTCTTATTAGTTATCCATTGAATTATTAACTGCAAATCAGCAGTTCAAATCCATCAATTATTCTTTGGGAGAATGAAGAGGCTTTCTGCTTCTGTAAAGATTTATAGCCTCAGAAACCCACACAATGCTGCTATGAGTCAGAACCAACTGATGGCACACAGCGGCAGTATCTTTCAACATTTTATCCTTAGGATCTTCTAATATTTCAACCCAAGGTTTGAATTTTTTCTTCTATTCTTTCACCTTGAGAATTGCTGAGCATGTTTTCCCCTTTTGGCTTTCTAACTCTAGGTCTTTGGACGTTTCATTACGATACTTGATTTAGTCTTCTCAAGCTGCCCTTTGAAATTTTCTGTTCTGCTCTTCTACGTCCTCATTTCTTTCATTAGCTTTAGCTTCTCTATACTCAAGAGCAAGTTTCAGAGTCTCTTCTGATATTCATTTTTGTCTTTTCCTGCATGATGTCATTCCACCACTCTTCTGGTCTTTGATCATCAGTGTCTAATGCATCAAATCTGTTCTTGAGATAGTCTCTAAATTCAGGTGGGATATATTCAAGATAGTATTTTAGCCCTTATTTCAAATTTCTACTCCTTCAACCTGAACTTGCATATAAGCAACTGATGGTCTGTTCCACAGTTGACCCATGGTCTTCATTTGACTGCTGATAGTGAGCTTTTCCATCATTATTTCCCACAGATGTAGTCAATTTGATTCCTGTGAAATTCTATATGGTAAGATTCATATGTTTTGTTGTTATTAGGTTCTGTCAAGCCAGTTCCAATCCATAGCAACCTTATTCACAACCAAATGAAACACTGCCTAGTCCTGTACAATCTTCATAATCATTGTTACAATTGAGCCCATTACTGCTGCCACTGTGCCAATCCATTTCATTGGGCATGTCCCTCTATTTTGCCGACTCTTCATTTTACCAATAATGATGTCCTTTTCCAGGGACTGATACCTCCTGATAATATGTCCAAAGTATGAGAGACAAAGACTTGCCATTCTGGTTCTAAAAAGCATTCTGATTATACTTCTTCCAACTGTTTTTCTGGCAGTGCATAGTATTATCAATATTCTTCTCCAATACCAAAACTCTACTGCAATAATTCTTCTATGGTTTTCCATACTCATTGTCCGACTTTCACATGCATAGGAGGCTGTTGAAAATACTATGGTTTGAGTCAGGTGCATCATAGTCCTCAAACAGATATCTTTGCTCTTGAATACTTTAACAGGTCTTGAGCAGCAGATTTGCATAATGCAATATGCATAGGAGGCTGTTGAAAATACTATGGTTTGAGTCAGGTGCATCATAGTCCTCAAACAGATATCTTTGCTCTTGAATACTTTAACAGGTCTTGAGCAGCAGATTTGCATAATGCAATATGCCTCCATGTGTATGTTGTTGTTGTTGTGAAGTGCCATCATGCCGGTTCTGACCCACAGCAACCCTGTATAGGGTTTCCAAGGAGCAACTGGTGAGCTTGAAGTTGCCATTTATGCTAGGGGAAAAAATATTTGCAATGAATAAGTCATGAGTCTTATAAAATTCTATCCTGAGATCTCCAGCATCATTTCTACCACTAGTTGCCATATTTTCCAACTACTAATCCTTCCTCTTGGAGTCCTGGTGTGGCACTGTGGGTTAATGAGCCAGACTGTAAAGCCATTTGAACTGCAAGATTGGCAGTTCAAGCTCACCAGCTGCTCCTCAGAAACCCTATACAGGGTCCCTATGGGTCAGAATGAATTAACAACAACAACAATCATTCCTCTTTGTCTCCAGTTTTTGCATTGTAATAACCAGCAGTTAGCAATGCATGTTTGATCAGTTTCAGACAAGGAGTTGGTAGAATTCTTCAATTTCATCATCACTGGCTTTAGTGTTTGGTGAATGAATTTAAATTATAATGGTATTAACTGGTCTTCTTGTAGGCTTTTGGATATTATCGTATCACAGACACCATTGCACATCCAGGTAGATCATAAAATGTTCTTTTAGACAATGAATGTGAAACCATTCCTTTCCAGTCTGAAGTTTTCAGCATAGTACACCATATGATTGTCTGATTCGAAATGGCCAATAGTAGTCTATTTCAGTGCACTAATGCTTAGAATAACAATCTTTATGCATCACACTTCATTTTTGACAACTTCCTATTTCCCTAGATTCATACGTTGTACATTCTAGGTTCCAGTTATTAATGGGTGTCTGTAGCTATTCTTTCTGATTTTGAGTTTTGCCTTATTAGCAAATGAAGGTCCTGAAAGCTTTGCTCCATTCACAGCTATTCCCAAGTTGTATTTTGAGTGCTTTCTAACCTGAGGGGTTCACCTTCCTGTACCATATCTGGCAACGTTCTGTTGCTATTCATAGGTTTTCAAATTCAGGCACGATATCTGGCAGTGGCTAAACATTCAAAATTAGTCTGCCTCTCCTTTTGCCTAGATGGTCATCAATTGAAAGCTCTACTGAAACCTAACCAATATGGTTGACCCTTTTCATATTTAAAATACTAGTGGTATAGCTTCTAGCATCACAACAACCCATAAGCCACCACAGTATGACAAACTAACAGACAAGTGGTGGAGTTTTCATCATGTTGTTAAGTGCTGTCAAGTCGATTCTGACCTGTAGCGACCCTGTATAGGTTTTCCAAGGAGCAGCTGATGAGCTTGAACCACCAATTTTGCAGTTCAACAGACTTTGCAGTCTGGCGCATTAGCCACAGCGCCACACTAGGACTCCAGTTTTCATTAAAGTTGTATGAGTATTATCCTGTCACAGACAGCGTTGCTCTTTAAAATAGATTTTGAAATGTTCTTTTTAAGGATGCAAGGTATGCCTTTCCTCTTCCATTTGTCATTCCTGGCATATTAAACTATATGATTGATTCCAAATGGCCCAGACCAGTCCATTTCAGGTCACTAATGCCTAGAATATCTAACTTTGTGTGTCCCATTTGATTTTTGACAACTTACAATTTTCCTAGATTAGTATTTCATGCATTCCATGTTCCAATTATTAACGAATGCTTACAGCTATTTCGTCTCATTTTGAGCTGTGCCACATCAGCAAGTGAAGGTCCTGAAAGCTTCACGATATCTACTTCATTAAGATTAATTCTATTTTAAAGAGGCAGCTCCTCCCGAGTATTATTTTGAGTGTCTCCCAACCTGGGGGCTCATCGATCAGCATTATATCTTACAATACTATGTGTTATTCATGTTTTCATCTTCTGGCACTATATCTGATAATGTTCTAGTACTAAATATACAATTTTCAGTGGCTAACTCTTCAGAAGTGGTCTGCCTCTCCTTCCTGGTCTGTCTTAGTCTGGAAGCTCTGCTGAAATCTATCTACCATGGTTGACCCTGTTAATACTTAAAGTGTTGGTACCATAGCATCTAGCATGAGAGCAACACACAACCCACCACAGTATGGCAAACTGACAGACAAGTGGTGAAAGAGTCACAAAGTTTAGTTTACTATAAGAAGTCTATATAAGCATATGCCTTAAGGTCAGTGGTTCGAAACTACCAGCCGCTCCTCGGGAGAAAGATGAGGCTTTCTACTCCAGTAAGGATTTACACCCTCGGAAACCCTGTACAGAGTCGCTATGGGTCGGAACCGACTCGACGGCACTTAACAACGACAACAACAATATGTGCACATAGAGTCCCGGTGTGGCATTGTGGGCTAATGTGCCAGACTGAAAAGACATTTGAACTGTAAGGTTGGTGGTTCAAGCTCACCAACTGCTCCTTGGAAACCCTATACAGGTTCCAACAATTATATGTGCATTTAAATTTTTTACTTTTATAATGAATTTGAATATTGTTTTATATTAAATAGTTAAGTTTTGTGCTTCTACCCAAGTCTTCATACAGCAACTATACCATTGTTTTAAATCATAAAATAGATTACATCATGCTTCTGTTCAAAATCCTCTCATTGAATTCCATTTTTTTAAAAACAAAACCAAAGTTATAAATAAACACCACAAGATGCTACATCTCAGTTCCTGACACTCATCCCTCCATGATTTTGACTTTACACCACATTCACTTAGCTCTTCTTTGAAACAGCCACACATATTCCTGCATCATGGGTTTTCTTCTGTCCATTGTATTTTCCCCAGAAATCCTATGAGTCTCTTCTGTCATTATATTTTAGGTCTCTGTTCATATGTCATCCAATGAAGCAGTATGGTATATTTGTAAAGAAAATAGACTCTGAACTCAGACTGCCTGGGTTTAACTTCTTTGTCTCTCAATTGCCCCATATGTAAAATGGTCATTGTTTTTATTTATAAGTGCCATTGAGTCAGTTCCGACCCATAGTGACCCTGTGTGTGGTTTCCAAAGAGTGGCTGGTGGGTTTGAACCACTGATCTTGTGGTTCAAACTGACCTTGCAGTCCAGTGCATTATCCTGCAATGCCACAACAGGACTCAATAAAATGATCATAGTACTTTTCCAAACATAAGTTTGTTATGAAGATTAAGTAAGTTAATGTATATTGTTTTTGTTGTTGTTGTGTTCCATCTAGTCGGTTCTGACTCACAAAACATAAATAATATAAGGTTTTAGAGGCAGTAAGTCTTTGTGAGAGCAGAAAACCTCATCTTTCTCCTGTGGAGCTGCTGGTGGGCTCACACCACCGATATTGTGGCTTCAAATCCAGCATTTATCCTAGAAAGTCACTGCACTCAAACCTCAATTAATTTTAATTAATTTGCAATAACGGACTGTCTTGAAATAAAATGGATTCTTAGTAAATGACTAATTTGTTGCATTTAATTTGTTCATTAAGACAGACTTTAAGAAGCTTGAATCTGCTTTTTCAAAATCTCTTCAGCAGAGACCTTGTATCTTGCCATTTCCTGTTGCTTTTCCTGATCCTTTGACACCTGCCATGTGTTTTTCTTCAAATAATTAGCTACAACTTGTAAAGGGAAACATTTTGAATACAGAAGAGATTTCTGGATTCACATGCCTATCTATTATTTATTCACTCCATATAAATATTGGATATTTACCATCTGGCAAAATAGTGTGTGTCTGTTCTCTAAGAAGGGCTGAAATTGATAGCCAGGATAGGTACTGATTTGCTCCTAAGCAATCTCAGATGGAAAGTACAGGGTGAGAGAAACTCGATTAGAAGCCAGAATTGCAAAATCTGAAACTCAAAACCAAAATCTACATGACAATACTGAGGAGACAAAGGAAGATAGGAGACCCAGCATGGTTACTTTCCTAGCTTTGGTGATGGCTGAGTGAAGAAATGGAACACAATTAGATCTCAAAATTCATCACTTTTCTGTTTTACATTAATCTTACACCACAGTTTTTTCAACAATTCCTCATCATTTGTCTGGAATTTTCTCTGAGTAAAAATTCTGTTGCCCTGCACACAGACAGTTATAAATTGTCCAACTGCTGAGTTCTGACACTTAAGTGTGTCTCAGAACCAACAGTGCCCCAGTGACTTAAAAAAAAATGACCTTAGTTCCCAAAGAAAACCTAACTCCCAAAGAGGAAGTTAGACACTTAGGGAACTCGCAGCCACATTTTTTCTCTCCATTAGTTGGAATCATTTTTAGTTGCTGTTTAATGATTTGGCATTTATGGAGCAAGAAGTCCCCTCTTTAATAATAAATCAATTGTAGATAAAGAAGAAAGAATGAAAAGATTATCTACATCTCCTGGGGCTCCCAACCCCAATTTTTGTTATTTTCAGCATGTGGAAGGTAGAGGCATAACTGAAATTTGTGTCTCCAAGGACCAGCACATTAAACTAACCATAACAAATATACAGGCTGCTTAAGAGGAAACCCAAGGGCCATGCTCTTCCCATGATCTTTATGCACAATTCTCATCAATAGTGATGGGAATTTCCCCCCAAACCCAGGGGAGGATGTGACTCTAATTAAACCCCTTGATAATTTGTTGCACAGATTCAAGTTTAAATCCATGAAAATCTTAATCAGTTTTTAACTTTAGATCAAAATATCACATCAGAGCTTGATTTCGTTTTAGATTATTTACATCTTCATTAGTACTCTTTTTCAGTTGTCCCAGTTCTCATGAAGATTTTCTTGGCTCTACTTATGACCCTCCTCGCCCACTCCAATAATCTCAGAGGGAATTTAAATGAAACTATTATTTTAATTGCTTAAAAAAACAAAACAAAACAAAATATTAAGGCTAGATTTCCATGTACTACTGGATTACTTCAGTTTATTAAATAGACAGTGAAAGAGTGGAAGACAAAATTGCTATTGTTAAGTTTGGCCAACTCAGTTCTGACTCATAACAACCTTATGTACATCAGAAATAAATACTGCCAGGTCCTGCGCTATCTTCACAATTGTTATTCTTGAATCCATTGCTTCTGCCATTGTGTCAATCCATCGTGTTGGCATTCATCTTCTTTTTCTCTGACCCTCAGCTGTACCAAACATGATGACCTTCTTTAGGGACTGGTCTCTCCTGACAACATATCTGAATTATGAGAGACAAAGTCTGGCCATCCTGGCTGCCAAGGAACATTCTGTCTGCACTTCTTCAAGACACATGTCTTTGTTCTTCTGACAATACAAGGTACTTTCAATATTCTTCTCCAACACCATATTTCAGAAGCATCATTTCTTCCATAGTCATCCTTAGTCATTGCCCAACTATTACACGCATATGAAGTTACTGAAAATATCATGGCTTGGGTCGGGTGCACCTTTGTCCTCAAACTGATATTTTTGCTGTTTTTCAGATTTTCCTAATGCAGTGCATCACTTGATTTCTTGGCTGTTACATCCACGAGTGTTGATTATGGATCCTATCAAAATGAAGTGACAACTACAGTCTTTTCTGTATGTGTCATGATGTTATTTATTGGTCCAGTTGTGAGAATTTCTGTTTTCTTTAAATTTAAGGACAATTCTTGCTGCAGGCTGTGATCTTTGGTCTTCATTGTATTATAAATATTTGAAGTCTTATTCATTTCCAGCAAGCAAGGTTGTATCATCGGAATAGTGCAGGTTTCTAATGAGGAAAGATAAAATAAGAATCTGTAAAATTAAAGCTAAAATTTATACTTTGCATTGAAATAACACAGATTAACAGATTTTTTGAAAAGGTTTCAATTATTCCCTATTGACTGTCAAAAAAAGTCAACACTTTGTAGCTTGAGTGTCAACATCTTTGTGGTTTGATGCCGATGTAACTTTCCAGATTTGTTTTCTACTCTCTCTAACATTACAACTTAACACTGATTGAAATTCATTGAATATTTTCTTCCTGTTCAATCTCCCATACAAAGTCACTGAAATTCTGTACTTGCTCTGTGTACCAAAACAATGGCTTCACAAAGCCTTTTGAAACCATGCCTTCTACAATGTGTAACTCCATATATTGGTATTACATTGTTGTTGTTGTTAAGTGTTGTAGAGTCAGTTCTAACTCATAGCAACCCTGGATAGGGTTTTCAGGGCAGCTGGTATGTTAACCTTGTGGTTAACAGTACAGTCCTTATCCTACAGCACGACACCAGGACTGCATTCGTATTATAGAACTTTTTATATCTGACATGTCCCTCCCTACTGTTTTGTAAGTCTTTCCTCCAAACTACTTAGCACATTGTCCACCTACAATTGATGGTTACAGCAAACTGACAATTATCCATACCCAAATCCATTCTTCCGCTATATCATAGGAAGAAAATTTTCATTGGGTATGTGACCACTCAGCTAGAGATACTGCAGTTCCCATCTTCTGTTGCATTTAGGTATAGCCATTATTGGGCCAATGACCTGTGAGCCGAAGTCAAGTGGACTTTATTCTTGGCTTTTAGAACTCTAGACTTGTGCTCTACCTACTTTTGTCTCCTAAGGACTGGGTACATATGAGGTGGAGACCTAACTTTTGCCAAGTCAATTAGGACAAATCTCATAGAATAAAAAGATGGAAGTACCATGGACACTGAATGAATGACTTTGTGGGATGGAGTCATACTAACTTCTAGACTGTTATGTGAAAGAGAAAGAAACTTACCTTTTATTTCAGTGTTTGTTTTTGTTTTGGAGTTGTTGGTTTGTATATTTTGTTAAACTTCAGTTTAGTCTTTACCTAACCAATATAGTGATAATCAGATTATTTAAAAACAACAACAACACATAGACTGACGAGATATTTGCCGTCTATGTATATTCCAAAGGCACATGTATATAATGTAAATAGCATTTATAAATCAATAAGGAAAATGCAAACAACCAAATTGAAAATAATTGGCAGTGTATAAAAGCATATTAAGAAAAAGCGATCATTTGAAAACTTAGCACATATATCAAGAGATATATTTCACTAATTATTTAAGAATTGTAAATTGAAAATACTATGCAATACCATTTTATACTGCCAGAATGGTTAAACTGAAAAAAAAAAAAAAAAAAAGTGTTGCCGAATATGTGAAAAAACTGAAACTCATATACCACTAGTGGGGGGGTAAATTGCCAAAACCACTATGGAAAACTGATTCCCAGGGTCTTCTAGTGCTGTTGAGTTGGTTCTGACTTATAGTAACCCTATACAGGGTTTCCAAAGAGCAGCTGACCTTGAGGCACCAACCTTGTGGTTTAGAGCTTCATCTTACAGCGCCAACCGAGGACTACCTTCTAACACTACATATACACAAACTCTATGACTCAGCAACTCTGCTTTCAGGTGTATACTAAAAATCTCCTGATGTGGCAACAGGATCAGCACTGGACTGCAAACCACACAGTTGGAAGTTCTAACCCACCAGCTGCTCCTCAGACACCAGATACAGTGTTGCTTTGAATTTGAACTGACTCAATGACACTTAAAAACAACAGCAAAAAGACTCATGTATTTGTAAGACTGTTTACACTATTACTGTTCTTATAGCCCCAAACTGCAAACAATACAAAAGTTCCTCTATAGTAAAATGGGTAAACAAATGTTATGTATTGATATTCCCCTCACATCTGTCAATTTCTCATACCGTAGTGCTTTGTGTATTGTTAGAAGTTATGCCACTGGTGGAAAGGTTTCAGCAGAATTTCCAGACCAAAACAGACTAGAAAGAAGGAATAGATAATTCACTTCTAAGAGAATCGCCACTGAAAACCTTATGAATTGTAGCAAAACATTACCTGACAGAGTGCCAGATGAGTCACTCTGGTTGGAAGACACTACAAATACAAAAGAGAAAGAGCTGCCTCCTTAAAGTAGAGTTAGCCTTAATGACATGAATGGAACAAAGCTTTTGAGACCTTCATTTGTTGATGAGGCACAACTCAAAATGAGAAGAAATGGATGCAAGCATTCATTAATAGTCAGAATGTGGAATGTACAAAGTATGAATTTGGGAAAGTTGAAAATCATTAAAAATAAAATGGAATGCTTAAAGATCCTTATCTTAGGCATTAGTGACCTGAAATGGATAGGTGTTGGCATTGTTGAATCAGACAACCATATGGTTTACTCACTGGAATGACAAATTGACAAGGAATGGTGTCACATTCAATACCAAAAGAATATTTCAAGGTCTATCTTGAATGCTATCTGTGATTGGATAATATGCGTATGCCTACAAAGTAAACTAGTCAATATGACTATTATTTAAGTTTATATACCAAACACTAAAGCTAATGATAAACAAATTGAAGAATTCTGCTAATTTCTTAAATCTGGAATTTATCAAACATGCAATTAAAATGCATTGATAATTTCTGGTGATTGGAATGAGAAAGAAGGACTAGAAGTTGGAAATAAGGCCCTGGTGAAAGAAATGACTGCATTATAGAATTGTGTAAGACCAATGACTTACTCATTATAAGTACCTTTTTTCAACAACATAAGCAGTGACTATACACATGGACCTCACCTGATATAATACACAGTAATCCAATTGACTACATCTGTGGGAAGACGTTATGGAGAAGCTCAATATCATCAGCTAAAACAAGGCCAGGGACCGACTGTGGAACAGACCATTAATTGCTTATAGAGCTCTGGTAGCACAGTGGTTACAAATCAGGCTGCTATCCTCAGGGTTAGCTGTTCAACTACCAGTTTCTCCACAGGAGACAGATGAGGCTTTCTGCTCCTGTAAAGATTTACAGCCTCAGAAACCCTGTACAGGGTCGCTATGAGTCAAAACTGACTCCACGGCACATAACAACAACAACAAACTTCAGGCTGAGTCTGAACAAAAATGAAAACCTTCAGTATATCCTACCTGAATTTAAAGGCCATCTCAACAACAGATTTGATGTATTGAGCACTAATGACTGAAGACCAGACAAGCTGTGGGATGACAACGAGAACATCATACATGAAGAATGCCAAAGGACATTGAGAAGTTAGGAAAGAAATAAAAGACCAAAATGGATGTTAGAAGATACTCTGAAACTTTTTCTTGATCTTAGAGTAGTTAAAGGGACTGAAACAAATGATTTAAGTAAAAGAGCTGAACAGAAATTTCAAAGGACAGCTAGAGAAGACAAGGTATTATAATAAAAGGTGCAAAGAACTGAAGCTAGAACACCAAAAGGGAAGAAGCAATTCTTAAGGCTAAAAGAACTGAAGTAAAAAAATGCAAGACTTGACTTGCAATATTGAAGGATTATATAGCATAATAGTGAACAATTCAAGAAGCAGTAAAAGAAGATGGCAGGAGTATACAGAGTACTATACTAAATAGAATTGGTTGGTGTTCAACCATTTCAAGAGGTAGCATATGATCAAGAACCTACAGTACTGAAGGAAAAAAGTCCCAGTTGCAATGAAAGCTTCAGGAATTGATGGAATACCAGTTGAAATGTTTCAACAAACTGATGTAACACTGGAAGCACCTATGTTTCTATACCAAGAAATTTGTAAAACAGCTATCTAGATACCTGGTCAACTGATTGAAAGAGATTCATATTTGTACACATTCCAAAGAAAAATGACCTAACATAATGCAAAATTGTCATATGATATCATTAATATCACATACAAGTAAAATGTTACTGAAGATAATACTGATCAACATTGATGGAAATCTAGTTTTCTAATTTTACAGTAACAACAGTAGATTCCCCTGTATCTACTGACTATGGAAAGAACTTAGAAAATTAGCATTTTAAATACATTTGTTCCTATTAATGTAATAGTCTACTAGATGTATAGTTCATACTGGTGCATGAGTACACTCATCCATTAAAAATTACTTATTAAATAACTTCTGTCTGTTAGGTACTGTGCTAAAGCCTGGGAATACAAATTATAAATCAAATCCTTGCAAGGGATTTATGGCCTAGCAGTGTAATTTACCATATAATGCCTGCAGAGAGATGTTACAACATAGTGGTTACAGGCAGAGATTTTGGAATCAGGTGACCCAGGCTCTGCCATTTACAATAGCAGCACCCTGAATAACCTTATCCTCATTGAGTCTCTGTTTAGTTACTATATTATCCCTTTTCCCATAATCTTCATACATCAGGATTAAAACTTTTTTTAAAAAAACTTCAGGAACATATATTTATAATAGTTCCATTTTATGTGGAACAACCATTAAAGCAGAAAGACTATCTGGCATGTTTTTGGACTTGGTGGATTTGGAAAAGAAATATGATTTGGGGAAAGGAACTAGATTATAGAAAACACTGCCATAACTGTGAAAATATGTGTCACAATGGGCAAAGCATAAAGAAATGAGTACATAGAGAGAGCCTAAGAGTAAATGCTGAAACGAGAAATATTCCTGAGAAACAACGTGTTCAGTGAACATGAGGAACTTATCAAATTTAAATAAAATTTCTGGTATTTGACATTGTAAAGACTGGATAAAAGATTTTCTGTGAGATTATCCAAAACAAAATTGTTTTTGTCTCTGAATTCCTTATGCGAATCACTTTAAAGCCAATTGTATTACTTGGGGAAAATGCAGCTTTTTCCTTTTCTTAACCTTTGATTATAGAAAATTTCAAACACATACAAAAGTATAGACAAAAGTATAGAATACACTGCATATCCATGACCCAGCTTTAATAGTGGCCAACGTGTGGCCAATATTGTTTCTTCATTTATTATCTTTACCTACTTCTCTGTATCCTTCTCTAATTATGTTGAAATAATCCCTTTCATCTGTAAATATGTCAGTGCAAACATAAAAAATATGACATTTTTTTTAGAATCATAACAACATAAATAAAAACAGCAAGAACTTTTTAGTGTCGTTAACATTCATCAACAGATATTATTGGCATCACCAGGTAATGCTTACCCTTATGATTAATTAGAAGCACTGACAAAGAATGAAAGACAACATATATTTGATAAAATTATCAATAAGTATCAAATACATGTGCTCTAGTAAATTAGAGTTGAAACAGGATGTAAAACTTCCAACCTTGTGGCTTCCAGTCCAGTGATTAATCTATACAATTGTTGTCTTTTATTCATGAGTTTTTCTAAGTATATTCTTTTTATTTATTTATTTATTAAGAAAAGTTGAGACTAGGTGGGATGCAGCACTCTAATGGAGATACTGCAGCACCGGCCAAGGAAGAGAGTTTATTATATACACAGCTCAAGGTGAGGTGCTGGGGAAAGAGAAAAGAATAACATCTGGTGTTATTGATGCATGCAGTAAGCGGGAATTTTTTTGTGTTTTTCTTTTTTTTTTTAAGGTTTTTATTGTGGATTGACAGTTTACAGGGCAAATAACATTCAACAGCTCATACACCTTGTTTCATTATGATAATTATAATCCCCTCCATGGACCATCAATTGACAATATTTATCTCTCTCTCTTTAGTATTTTTTTAAAAAATACAAAACAAAACAAAAAAACCTCTCAGGCATATATAAAAACTTACACCTGAGTGTTTTTGTTGCTTTGTTGTTGCTTTTTTTGTGGTTTTGTTTTTTTTAAAGAGCTAAAGGAAATAGAGAGAAATACCATGGACTGATGGATGGTACATGGAGGGAAATGTAATCATTATGATGAAACAAGTTGTATGATTTGTTGAATGTAAAACAGATGATCTGCCCTGTAAACTTTCATTCAATCCACATTAAAAACTTAAAGAAAAAAAACACAAAACACTCAGGCATATATAATAATTTACACCTTATTGTAAGGGTACAGTCTGTAAGTCTGCCATGTGTCCACCAGCTCTTAGTCCCTCTCTTCCCATGAATCTAGAGTCCTCAGCCCTGGCCCTCTCCATGACCCCATCTCTGCTTCTGTCTCTAGCGTTAGCTGCTTCTCTGGATAAGGTCCACATTTCAGCTTGTGCTCTTCTCCTTTGATGGTCCTAGGATCCTCTGTTTCTGGACTGTTTTTGTTACAAAACTTCTGCCTTTACAATTGTGACAGTCACAACTAGTCATGGCAACAATTATTCACTATTGAATCACATGAATCTTATCCCCATCTCTTTTCACTAGACCCATCTAGACAAGATGAAATCTATTCAGTGGTGACTCTTTCGTTCCCCCCATACTCTTAAACTAAACTTCCTTTTGAAACCTTGTAAGCCATTCTCTTGATGCCTTTATGGCCCCCTCATTTTAGGTAGCCAGTGTCTAAGTTGCCTGTCCCTGTATAGAGAGAAGTGGAAGGGCTTGTTGGTCTAAAGTGTGGTGAGACCTGAAGCATTGAACTTGATGTGAAGACTCCTTTCTTTTCTATTGGTATTTAGAATTACTACCTCTCTGAGTATATATCAGGTTCATCAAATTATAGCAATTTACCCTTGTTTCCTTTATAAAAAGACTTTAAAAAAATTTTTTTTTTTTTCTGGTAATCTTCCTCTAGTCAAATTTTGATTATCAAGCCATCCAGGCTAGGTCAAATGGGTACTCTCTGCAAGTTTGGGGGTTCTTGTGCCTATTCCCTCACTTCATATCAGCTGAATGCTTCACTCTCAGCTCTAACCCTCTGTGGCTATGTACTTTTCTATGGGCTCAAGTGTATTTAGGTCTCACCACACTTTACACAAACAAGCCCTTCCTCTTCACTCTCTCATCTCTAGGTCAATGGGAGTCAATGGACTGTGGTTGAACTCAGCCCATTTCTTCATTGCTGCCTTTACCCCTCTTCCACTCACCAGTAGACCAGTTTGGTCTCCAGCAAGCTTGCATGCCTGTTTGTGGGTTTCCTTTAAGTTTCAGTCTTAGAGGGGAATTTATCCTGAAGGAACTTGATTGCTTGCCTTGATAGTTTCCTTGCGAACAGCTTGCTTATTCTTGTAGTAGCCAGTCATGCTGACATTTTTGTTTTGGGTTTTTCCTGAAGATGCATCTTCTGTCACTCTAGCTGTTCCAGGCTCATCTGCTTGTCCTTACTAGTAGGAATGTCCCACCTCATAAGGTTCTAGATGGGACTCAGGATTCCAACTAAGGTCCTATACTCTGCAAAGGCTTTGCAAGAAGCCTATTTCACTGCGTAAGTTCTAGAACCCCTTTTAAGTATTCCAATCAGTCATAGGCTGAAGACAGGCTTACAAGTTTTCTGTAATCATGTTTCCCAACATTCCTTTCTATACCACTCAAGTGTCTATTTTACAATAGTAGGCAAGGGAAATCAATATTCATAAGATAGTCAAGCATTTTAGTATTATTTCCCCTCTTCAAACTATGCCTCGATCCCTGTATCACAGAGTCCTGTTGTTCCAAGGTTGAGCATGCATCATTATTTACCTCTGTCCCACTTAGGAAATGCACACCTGTCTCAGTGTTCCCCTATCTTGTTCTTCTGCCTCATCCCCCTTCTTGTATTGCTATCCCTATCATCTGAACTAAACCCCCCACCCCAACCCCACTGTTGTGGTTAACTTATGTTCCATTAACTCTTCCCTCCATTTAATACAGTCTATTTTATCCTGTAATCTACCTGACTTTCTCATCACCTGGATCTCTGTTCCTCTGTGTTTACCTTTTTCACATTGTAATTGTTTTGATCATAGACTGACATCCCAGATCCTCTGTTCTTATAATTTCAAACTTCCATTTGTCAATTGAGTACAGGGCGATGCTGCCACATACATCATTCTTTGGTTGTTGTCTATTCTTGTTGGTTCTCTGTCCACAGAACTTCCTTTAGGATGTTTTTCATAGTAGGGTTGATGTTGGCAAAATCTCTTAGCTTCTATTTATCCTGGAATGTTTTGATTAGACCATTGTATTTGATTGACAGCTTTCCTGGGTAGAGGATTCTTGGGAGGCAGTTGTTTTTCTTTCAGGGTTTTATATATGTCTCCCCATTGCCTTCTTGCCTGCTTGGTTTCTGTTGAGAGAGCTGAGCTTAATCTGATTTGCTTACTTTGTATGTTACACTTCTCTTTTCCCTACTTGCTTTCAGGATTCTGTCCTTATCTTTAATTTTGGAGAGCTTGATTATTATATGTCTTGGTGATTGTCTTTTAGGGTCTATCCTGCCTGGGGTTCGTTGAGCTTCTTGAATGCTTATCTTTTCACTTTTCAGGATGTTAGGTTCCAGAAGCTTTACAACTATGTCCTCTATGGATTTGTGTGATTCTTCCTGCTCTGGAATGCCGACAATTCTTAAGTTAGTCCTCTTCATGTTGTCCAGCATGATGTCCAGCATCTTAGGGCTTCTTCAGATTTTTTTTTATCCTTTTTTGTGTTTGTTCTTCTATTTTAGTAGTGTTGAGAGATTTATCGTCTAGCTCACTAGTTCTGGCTTCTATCTCTTCAATTCTATTCCTTTGCCCTTTCAGTGTATTGTCCATTTCTGATATTCTATTATTAATCATTTGGACCTCTTTCTGTAGGAATTCAGAAAAATGATTATAAAATGTATCAAAACACTATACAATGGAGTTGAGAAAAATAAGGAAGACATCAGGAAAGTGCTACAGGAACAATCAAATAAAATAGATACAGCATTGGAAACAATTAAAAACCTACAGAAAGAGGTCCAAATGATTAATGATAGAATGTCAGAAATGGACAATACACTGAAAGGGCAAAAGAATAGAATTGAAGAGATAGAAGCCAGAATTAGTGAGCCAGAAGATAAATCTCTCAACACTACTAATATAGAAGAACACACAAAAAAGACTCTAAAATTTGCTCTGTAGATACTAAAGCAAATGGAAGAAATGCAGAGGTAAAAGAGTTGAACAGAACATTTCAAATGGCAGATCAAGAAGACCGATTCAAGTATTATAATGAAATCTGCAAAAATCTAGAGTTTGAAAATCAAAAGAGAAGAACAATCCCAGCATTTCTTAAGCTGAAAAAACTGGGGGGTGGGGAAAGTCAAGCTTTGACTTGAAATACTAAAGGATCCCTTGATCAAAATATTGAACAATCCAAAAGAAGATGGAAGGAATACACAGAGTCACTGCATCAAAAAGAAATGGTTGATGTTCAACCATTACAAGAGGTAGTATATGATCAACAGTATTTGATAAGTGGTACGAAAGGAAGAAGTCCAAGGTACACTGAAGGCAGAGGCAAACTCTGGGAATTGATGAAATACAAATTGAAAATTTTCAACAAACTGATGCAGCACACAAGGCACTCACTCAATTATGCTAAGAAATCTGAACAACACCTACCTGGCCTACTGTTTGGAAGAGGTCCACATTTGTGCCCATTCCAAGACAGGTGACCAAATGGAATGCAGAAATCATCAAAAACATCATTCATATCACCTGCTAGTAAAAATGTCTTATTTGATTGTGATTGTGAAGTGCCGTCGAGTCGATTCCGACCCATAGCGACCCTGTACAGGGTTTCCAAGGGTGTAAATCTTTACGGGAGTAGAAAGCCTCATCTTTCTCCCGCGGAGCGGCTGGTAGTTTCGAACTGCTGACCTTAAGGTTCGCAGCCCGATTCGTAACCACTACGCTACCAGAGCTCCTTTAGATAAGTTTTAAATGGCTGCAACAGTGCATTGGCAGGGAATGGCCAGAGGTTCAAGTCAGATTCAGATGAGGACATTGAACTAGGCAGGTCACTGCTGATGATAGATGGATCTTGGCTGAAAGCAGAGACTACCAAAATGATGTCTACCTGTGCATTTTTGAATATGCAAAGGTTTTTGATGGCGTGGATCATAAAAAACTAAGGATAACATTGCAGAGGATGACTATTCCAGAACACTTTATTGTGTTTATGAGGAACCTGTACATAAACCAAGAGGCAGTCATTCAAGCAAAACAAGGGAGCACTAAATGGTTTAAAATCAAGAATGACGTGTGCCAGGGTTGTACTTTTTCACCATACTTATTCAATCTTTATGATAAGCAAATATTCTGAGAAGCTTGATTATATGAAAAATAATATGGCATCAGGATTGGAAGAAGAGTCATTAACAACCTGCAGCATGCATATGATAACAAGTATATATAACCTTGCTTGCTGAAAGCGAAGAGAACTTATAATACTTACTGATGAAGATCAAAGATCACAGCCTTTGGTATAAGTTGCACCTTAATATAAAGAAAAGAAAAATCCTCACCACTGAACCAATAAGTCATATCAATATAAATAGAGAAAAAGTTGAAGTTGTCAAAGACTTCATTTTTCTTGCATCTACCAGCAACATTCATGGAAGCAGCAGTCAAGAAATCACATGATGTATTATGTTGGGCAAAGCTGCTGCACAAGGCTTCTTTAAAGTGTTGAAGCACAAAGATGTCAGTTTGAGGACTAAGGTTCACCTGACCCAAGCTATGGTATTTCAAATAGCCTCATATGTACGTGTAAGTTAGTGAATAAGGAAGATCACAGAAGAATTTATGCATTTGTGGTATGGTGTTGGAGAAGAATATTAGAGGTACCATGGACTGCCAGAAGAACAAACAAATCTGTGTTTGAGGAAATACAACCAGAATGCTCCTTAGAAGCCAAGATGGTCAGATTTCATCTCTTATACTTCAGACATGTTATTATGAGGGACCAGTCCCTGGAGAAAGACATCATGCTTGGTAAAGTTGAGGATCAGCAAAAAAGAGGCTGTCCTCCAATAAGATGGATTGGCACAGTGGCAGCAGCAATGGGCTGAAGTGTAGCAACAATTGGGAGGCTGGTACAGGACCAGGCAGTGTTTCATTCTGTTGTACTTAGAGTCACTATGGGTTCAAACTGACTCAATGGCACCTAACAACAGCAACAATGGATTGAGAGTAAGATAGAGGAAAATATGACTTTATAGAACACACACACAAAAAAAACTTTAGAAGAATTTAGGAAAACATTATAAGAAAAAAACAGACAAATTAAATGCAAACTTTGAAACAATACAAAGTTTGCAACTAGAAATCCAGAAAGTTAATACTAAGATCTCAGAAATGGGCAATACATTGAAAGGGCAAAGGAGTAGATTTGAGTAAATGGAAGCCCAAATTAATGACCTTGAAGATAAATCTTTCAATACTAGTATTCTAGAAGAACAATCTGAAAAAGAATGAAAACATTGGAAGAAATCCTGAGATCTTTGTGGGGCATCTTGAAGAGGCATAATTTATGGGTGCTCAGAATTCCAAGAAGAGACAATAAAAGCACAGAGAAAATTTTCTAAGAGTTGCTGAAAGAAAACTTTCCTAACATCATGAAAGATGAGAAGATAATCAATCAAGAAGGTGAATGAACCCCAAACAGAATAGGTTCCAAAAGAAAATCACCAAGACATAACATACTTGAACTTTCCAAAACCAAAAACAAAGAAAAATTTCTGAGGGACGCTTGGGAAAAATTAAAAATTCCTTACAAAGGAGAATCTATAAGCTCTGATTTCTCAGCAGAAACCATACAGGCAAGAAGGCAATGAAAACATAACTCTTAAAAAAAAAAAAAGTGCCACCTGAGAATCTTATACCTCACAAAGCTTTCCCTCAACTATGAAGGCAAAATTAGGATATTTCCTTAATACCAGAAACTAAAGGAATTTATAATAACCAGACAAACTTTACAAAAAGTACTAAAGGGTGCTTTTTGTACTGAGAAGCAACAAAAGCAGACAACAACCTGAGATTAATATATATGACAACACTACTCAGAACTCAATTCAGATATGGAAGCAAACAAAGTAAAACAAACCGAGACTGAAAATAGGGAACCAGAGATATCAACTTATAATGAAATAAACTACAAAGCAAAATGAAGGAATAGTATCAATTCCAAATGGCAAGGAAATCAGTAGATTTTGAGATAAAACAGACTGTTTTAAACTGGAGGAAAAAATGAATAATTAACATAAAAGACAATAATTAATGTCTAAAATTACTTTAATTTAATTTCTCTAGCTGCCCTTTGAAATTTTTTGCTCAGTTCTTTTGCTTCATCATTTCTTTCCGTTTATTTAGCTTCCATACATTCAACAACAAATTTTGGAATCTCTTCTGATGTTCATTTTAGTCTTTTATTTCTTTTCTACCTTTTTTTATAAAACATTTTTATTGTGAATGGAGTGAAGGCTTACAGAACAAATCATTAGTCCCACATGCAACAAATCATGCATTTTGTGTCATTACAATGATTGCAACCCCTTCCATGTGCCCTCATTTATCAATATTTACCTCAATTCACTTTAACTCTTGTACTCCTCACTGTGTCTTTCACTACCTTCATGGTTCCTGTGCCAACCTTCCTTTTGATGTATATTAGATTAAATACACCAGTCAAGAGACAGAGAGTAGCAGAATGGATACATACTTTGGTACACACAAACAATAGAATACTATGCAACGTTGAAAAATAATTACAAATCTGCTAAAAATCTCACAGCTTGGATGAGACTGGATGACATTATGCTAAGTGCAAGTAGTCAATTACAAAACGACAAATACTACATGAGAGCACTGTAGCAAAAAGTTAAGAATTGGTTGATGCTCAATGATTTCAAGAAGTGACATATGATCAACAACCTTTGGTACTGAAGGGAGAAGTCCAAGCTGTACTGAAGGCATTAGTGAAAAACAAGACTCCAGGAACTGAGAATACAAATGGAAAGGTTTCATCAAACTGATGCAGTGCTGGACATGCTCACTCATATATGCCAAGAAATTTAGAAGACATCTACCTGACCAACCGATTGGAGGAGATCCACATATATTTCCACTCCAAAGAAAGATAGCTCAACAGAATGCAGAAACTATTGAACAATATCATTAACATAACTGCAAGTGAAATTTTGTTGAAGGTAATCTCAAGACAGTTTCAGTATTAGATTGACAGGTAGCTGCCAGAAATTAGAGCTAGATTCAAAAGAGGATTTAGAATGGGGTATATATTGATGTCACATGGATCCTAGCCAAAAGCAGAGAATAGTAGAAAAGATGTTAACTTGTGCTTTATTTACTATGCAAAGACATTTGACTGTGTGATTCATGGCAAACTATGAATAACATTGTGAAGAATGGGAATCCCAAAACACTTAACAGTGCTTATGAGACACCTGTGCATAGCCCAGGAGGCAGCCATTTGAACAGAACAAGGGGATACTGAATGTTTTAAAATCAGGAAAGATGTGTGATAGGGTTGTATACTTTCACCATATTTATTCAATCACTATTATGAGGAAATAGTCTGAGAAATTGGGTTGTATGAAGAATGTGGCATCAGGATTGGATGCCACGTTCAACAACATGCAATATGCACATCCGCATATTGCACATTAACAACCTGCAATATGCAGATGACATAGCCTTGCTTGCTGTGAGTGAAGCAGACCTAAAATACTTCCTGATGAAAATCAACGACTAAATTCTTAAATATGGATTGCATTTCAATGTAAAGAAAATTTAAATCCTTGCAACTGGAACAACACATTACATCATGATAAATGGGGGAAACATTGAAGTTGTCCAATATTGTTTCCATGAATTTTGCTTGTGTCCACAATTAACATTTATGAAAACAGCAGTCAAGAAGTCAAACAATGTATTGCATTTGGAAAATCTGCTACAAAAGACCTCTTTAAATTGTTAAAAAGCAAAAATGTCACTTTGAGGACTGAGATATACCTGACTCAAGCCATAGTATTTTCAATACCTTCATATTCATGTGAAAGTTGGACAATGAATAACAAAGATCATAGAAGAATCAATGAATTTGAATTATGGTGTTGAAGAATATTGAAAGCACCATGGACTGCCAGAAGAATAAACAAATCTAAGTTGTAAGAACAGCCAAAATGCTCCTTAAAAGTGAGGATGGCAAAACTTTGCCTTTTGTATTTTTGACGTGTTATTTCTCAAGAAGAATTCGTCCCTGGAGGACATTATGCTTGGTAGAGTGAAGGGTCAGTAAAAAGAGGAAGCTCTTCTATGAGATGGATTGATTGACATGGTTGCAGCAACAATAGTTACAAATATAACAATTGTGAGGATGGTGTAGGACGGGCATTGTTTTGTTTGATTATACAAAAGGTTAATATGAGTTGGAACTGACTAGATGGAACTTAATAACATCAATGGAAAATGGACATAACAATCTTTCTCCATGGAGAATAATATTGGCTGTTGGTTTTGAATAAATGGCTTTTATTATGTTGAAGGCTAATCCTCCTGCTCTTGTTTAACTGAGAGTTTTTGTCAGAAATGCATATTGAACTTTATCAAATGTCTTTTCCTTATTGACTGAGTTGATCATGTAATACTCTTTTGACTCTTATAAATGCTAAGAGATAGGAGGTGAGTAGCTTTGATCCCTTGTTTACAATTCTAGGGAAAGAAAAGAGTTTTTTGTAAGCATCATTTTATATGTTGTTGTTGTTAAGTACCGTGGAGTTGGTTCCGACTCATAGCGACCCTGTCCAGGGTTTCTGAGGCTGCAAATCTTTACAGGAGCAGAAAGCCTCATCTTTCTCCCACGGAACAGCTGGTAGTTTCGAACTGCCGGCCTTGAGGTTCACAGCTTCTTATCATTTTATATAAGTAAGACTAGAAAGGAGCTCTGGTAGCGTAGTGGTTATGAATCGGAATGCAAACCTAAGGGACAGCAGTTCGAAACTACCAGCTGTTCCTCGGGAGAAAGATGAAGCTTTCTGCTCCCGTAAAGATTTACAGCCTTGGAAACCCTGGACAGGGTCACTATGGGTCGGAACCTACTCCACGGCACATAACAACAACGTTTTTTTCTGTTCCTTCTGCTATATCAACCTCACCACCTCCAAGATCTCAATTTTTCTGAAACCTGAACCTCAAATCCAGGTAACATCCTCTTTGCAACTCCAAGTTCAAATGCCCATAAAGCATTGCAGGAACAAAAGATTTGCACTCCTTGGAACTGATGAGTCAATTCTCATCTTCTAAAGAAAATGAAGACATATAAATTCTTAGAATGCTAAGATTAAAAGGAAAATCTGCAGTTATTTAGGTTAACCCTTTTCCTTTTACAGATTAGGATGCTAAAGGACAAGTGGGTCAGGTAAAGGCCAAACCTGCTTTCTTTGCTCCAGTATGCAGCTCATTCCACTGTACAATATAGTTGCTTTGAAAAAAACAAAACCAAAAAAACAGGGGGCTTCAAAAAATTTGTGGAACAATGGAATTAAGAGATAACAGAATTTTTTGGAAACCGCCCCCAGGTTCATTCATGATATGAGGTGTTTATCAGATTCATCATTATTCTTCACTGTTGCATAGTATTCCATTATGTGGTTATACCAAAGTTTGTTTATCCATTCTTCCATTGATGCACAATTTAGGCTGCCTCCATATTTTTTCTATTGTGAAATAGTTCTGTGAATGTTCTTGTATTGCATCATATCCTGGCTCTTATTTCTTGTGAATATTTACCAAGTAGAGGAATTGCTGGTCATAGGGTATTTCTATTTCAAACTTTCTGAGGAAGCACTATTCTGTATTCCATCGTGCATGAAAAGTTTTACAGTCCATCAGAAATTTAGGAGGGTTTCAGTCTCTCCACACCCTATCCAGCATTTGTTGTTTTCTATTTGTTTGTTTAACTTTGTTGTTAATGCTGGGTGAAATGACATCGCATTGCTGTTTTGATTTGTATCTCTCTAACGGCTAATTGCGAAAGCTGGACAGTGAATAAGGAAGCTCGTAGAAGAATTGATGCCTTTGAGTTGTGGTGTTGGAGAATACTGAAAGTGCCGTGGACTGCCAAAAGAATCAATAGATCTGTTTTGGAAGAAGTATAACCAGAGTGCTCCTTGGAGGCCAAGATGGCTAAGCTTCGTCTCTCCTACTTTGGACACATTGTCCGGAGAGAACAAT
>NW_006408616.1:745925-746779 GCF_000296735.1 Chrysochloris asiatica | reverse complement strand
AAAACCAAAAGGGAAGAACACGGTCAGTATTTCTCAAGCTGGGGGAACTGAAGAAAAAATTCAAGCCTCGACTTTCGCTATTGAAAGATTTACTCAAGCTACTAGTTTCTGAAAATGTAGTTGTTGTCTTCATGCAATCGTTTACAAAAATCACTTTGACCAGGATGTTTACTTAGGATGCACTATGACTTTCCTTGGAACATTATGAGGATAAATTCCTTAATAAGAGTATCAAGAAGACTCTTATAGAGCTCTTTGTAATAGAAAAATGTTTTTCAAACTCAAATAAACAATTTTTTTTTACTAACTGGTCTATGCTTTGAAAACCAGCTATGATAAAATTTATTATTTTCAGATAATTCTACAAACTAGATCAGGTAGGCACATATGCAGAGAAGTAACTCAAGTATTCTGCTTCTTTAAATAGCAGATAACAATATGGAACTAACCTCTTGCTGAAGACAATTAAGAAATTTGACAAAATGTTTTTTTTTAATTCTTTTGGAAACAGTTGAGAGCTAAGAAGACAGAGCAGAATCGATCTAAAGATGGAGGTTCAAGGGTGAACTAGAATTCAAGACCACTTCTTATGTGGGAATTCATCAACTGCACACAGAGGCTGACAAAATGAGCAACAAGTTTTATAGCCTCTGGGAGCTAAGAGTTCAGATAATGAATCCCAGAGCCTGCTGAGGGAGACAGTTCATGTGAAACTCCTAAGGGTAATGGCAAACCAGAAGTAGACAGGCCCTCCTAAAGATGGCAGCTCAGCTTCAAATACTTTCCATATCTGAAATTGGACTTATCTGATCCTATATTGATAGTAACCCTAGCTACCTGCCATAGTGAATGAA
>NW_006408616.1:741305-744208 GCF_000296735.1 Chrysochloris asiatica | reverse complement strand
ATGGCGTCAAGTGTGGCAGCGGTAGTGAGGTTGGCCCAGGATCAGACATTGTTTCGTTCTGCTGTGCATGGGGTCGCTATGAGTCGGTTCCAACTCGATGGCACCTGACAACAACAACGGCTAATGTAGCTCTGGTAGCATAGTGGTTACAAATTGGGCTGCTAACCTCAGGGTCAGCAGTTTGAAACTACCAGCTGTTCTGTGGGAGAAAGATGAATCTTTCTGCTCCTGTAAAGATTTACAGCCTCAGAAACCCTGTTCAGGGTCCTTATGGGTTGGAACCGACTCCACGGCACATAACAACAACAACAATGGCTATTGCAAATATTTCTTCATATGTTAGTTGGCTGCCTGAATGTCTCTCTTGGAGAAGTGTTTGTTCATGTCCTTTGCCCATTTTTTAATTGGGTTGATTATCTTTTTCTTGTAGAGGTGTTGTAGTTTTCTTTGAATTTCCTTTAAAGTCCCTTGTCTGATATTTCATTGAAAGCATTTTTTTCCCTGTCTGTGGGCTCTCTTTTTACCCTTTTGGCAAAGTATTTTAATGCACATAAGTGTCTAATCTTTAGAAGGTCCCAGTTACCTATTTTGTCTTCTACTGTTCGTATGTTTTCAGTTATGTCTGATAGTATATTTATGGCATGTGTTAGAGCTTCTAAGTTTGTCCCTATTGTTTTGCTGATGATCTTTATAGTTCTAGGTTTTACATGTATGACTTTAATCCACGCTCAGTTTGTTTTTGTATTTGTAAAAACACACCATTTTTATAACTTTAGCTGTGAGCTACTGTGTTTTTAAAACTTACTTGGATGTTCTTGTATTGTTGCATATTATAAAGGAACTGTACTAATTGTTTTGTGAGCATTGAAATCAGATCTCTTACACAATGTCTACAGAAAGTACTTGCTTCTTCTGTTACATTCTTTAGTGACCCATGTTGAAAGTGAAAGGACACTTAATTGATTGTTCCAAAATTTGAAAAAGGAGGCTTTCTCTGGATAAGCCAGAAGTGAGACTCTAATTTTAGCTAATAAGAAGTTTGCATTAATTCAACATTCAGATGAGGACCACAGTCACTTGCAGTAAATCTCGATAACTACTCTCATTTCCAGCCAGAACCAGGGAGTTTGTTTATTGTAAATGCTTGCTGGATGGGTTACTCCCCTGGGAAAATGACCTTGTTTTCATCTCAGGCTCAAGGGAAGCTGCTTATACTGTGGAATCTTATTCTAGAATTTGTCTTCTTTAGATATAAAAGTTACAGCATCTGTGCATCTGACATCATCTCATTAGCTTCATTAACAAAGAGTTTCATTAAAAAAAAAAAAAAAGGGGGAGGAAGATAGACAATTTGTAATCCCTATCTCCATTAACCCCTAATCCCAAATCACAGTTCAATGCTCAATGCTACCTACATTAGTGCAATCATTTTCAAAATTTTGTGAGGTGTAATGCTGTAGGATAAACACTGGATTGCAAACCACAAACTCAGCAGTTCAAACCCACCAGCTGCTCCTTGTAATCTCTACACAGGATTGCTATGAGTTGGAGTCAACTTGATGGTACTTAACAACAACAACAAATATAATACAGAACAAGTAATAACAACAATGGTCTAGTGGTTGAATTCTTCATTCCAGAGACGTAAATTCATTTCCCAATGAATGAAGATCAAGTCAAGCCAACAACCATCTGACAGTGGAAGCATGCATTTCACTACAATACAGAACAGGTTTCAGCAGAGGTCTTACATTAAGACAGATTAAGAAGAAAGGTCTGGCAAGTTATTTCTGGAAAACAGCTAGTGAAAACCTTGTGCATCACAATGGTCTTACCCTATTGTGGATGGGATTGTCATGAGTCAGGGGTAGCTTGAAGGCAGCTAACAATAACTATGACAAAAATGATACAGGTAATCACACTTGTAATATAAAAGAAAGTTCAGGTGATATGATGGACACTGAATGGGTATAAAGCAATGTGAAAACTAGGCCCACTTCAAATAATGTGCTCATATTAGACGGGCAGGAAACGGGTTTGAATTGATTTTATGTAAATATGGAGTTGTCATTATAGAACGTCCCTTCTTGTTTTTCATTGATTATCCAATACTTTTGTCTGTGCATGCCTTTGTTAATGGTTATGTTAATGGTTATAAACCAAGTTTCTCTGTGCACATACTTTTAACCTGTAAATATCCTTGATATCATAGCACCATATGCTACCTTAGTTATTAGCAATTCTCTGCAATAGTTAATTGAAAAACCTAGTTGAGGAAAGAAAACTGCAGAGATGGAAGCTTTGGGCTGGAAGGGAGACACCAGGGAGACAATTTTGAAACAGTTGGTTCTGTTCCCTTAAAAGGCTTAACCAGTTGCTGGTGAGTCAATTCTGACTCATAGAAACCTCATATGTTGCAAAGTACAACTTTGTTCCATAGGGTTTTCAAGGCTGTGAATTTTCAGAAATAAACCACCAGACCCCATTCAGTATGTCTGAACAATCAACCTTGATCATTTGTACCAACTGTGAATTCCTTTAAAAGAATTGTGTTTTTTTTATGGTATATTGAGTCTACTCATAGTGACCCGAGAGGACAGAGTAGAACTGCCCATAGGGTTTTCTAGGCTGTAATCTTTATAGGAGTAAGTCACCAGATCTTTTCTCCCACGGAATGGGTGGTAGGTGCAAACTACTGACATTTCAGTTAGCAGCCAAGATCTTAACATTTGTTCCACTAGGTCACCTTTTAAAGGCTTATTGTTCTTATTGTTGTTAAGTGCTGTCAAGTCAATTCTGACCCATAGTGACCCTGTATAGGGTTTCCAAGGAGCAGCTGGTGAGCTTGAACCACTGACCTTGCAGTTCAAATGACTTTGCAGCCTGACACATTAAACCACAGC
>NW_006408616.1:740501-741205 GCF_000296735.1 Chrysochloris asiatica | reverse complement strand
TGTATAGGGTTTCCAAGGAGCAGCTGGTGAGCTTGAACCACTGACCTTGCAGTTCAAATGACTTTGCAGTCTGACGCATTAGCCCACAGCGCCACCCCAGGACTCCTTTAAAGGCATAGGAGGACATTTGTGAAAGCATTGGATAAGCCTCCATCAATCTACCATGCCCAGAAATCCTTGTGCCTGAAAAGTGTGGGAAAGAAAGAGAAAGACACAAAAAGAAGACTACAAAAATAATCCCTTACAAAAAAAGAGAACGAGACAAGGTGAATAAGAATATATTGATGATAAATTTAGGCCAGGTCACTATCATACAAAAGGCACATCCAGTAACCCATCTTCTTTACATGTTGTAAAATGTTATTCCTTTTCTAGGGTCCAAACTTCCACTGCTAAAGCAAAATAAAAAAAACAAGACAGAACTAAAAAACAATTGCTGTTGAGTTGCTCCTGACTCATGGCAACCCCATGTATGTCAGGGTACAATTGTGCTCCATAGGCTTTTCAATGGTTGGTCTTTTGAAATCAGACTTTTCTTCTGAGACACCTCTGGATGGACTCAAACCTCTGTTTGTAACTGAGCATATTAATCAGGTACACTACTCAAGCTACTTGTTGTTGTTGTTGTCAGGTGCCATCGAGTCGGAACCGACTCATAGCGACCCCATGCACAGCAGAACGAAACAATGTCCGATCCTGGGCCA
>NW_006408616.1:716278-736886 GCF_000296735.1 Chrysochloris asiatica | reverse complement strand
TATATATATACACATACATGTTCTTTCTGGAGGAAAACAACTTGATTTTAGACCTGAAATTATTTCTACAAATAATTTTTCTAATGTAATATCTGCCATACAATAAACAGTAATCAGACACCAAGAGAAGATGAGATGGACAAATCAGTAGAAATAACAAAAAATAAAAAACAGATCCACAAAAGCCCCAGGTATTGCATTTTTTGCATTTATTAGGAGTACTTTGAAATAACAATGCTTATTATGTTCAAGGAAGTAAAAGATGAGATTAATTTTAACAGTGAATTTAAAATAGATAAATACAAAAACAGATAACAGCACACTGAAACTGAAGCAGCAGAATTACTGAACTGTAGAGTTTTTTATTTTTATATTATTTTAAATATAGAATGAATCATGAAAGGGCATAATGGATGGAAAACTAAGGTTAGAAGATAAAAGATATAGATGATACAGTCAGAAAATCTAGCATACTTATACTCAGAGTCTAGAGAAAGAAGAAAGACAAAATGTTCAACAGCAATATTTAAAAGAGAAAATGACTGAGGACTGAGGACATCTCAAAAGTAATGGAACCACAAATTCCGAATCCCTTACAAAATCCAAATTAGAGACTGAATTTATCAACGTTTAAGAACAACTCTGAAATTGAAGCTTACTTTGGAAATGCTATGTGTAGAAGAGAAAAAATAATCATTTTACAGGATGATGGTAAGATCTACTAGGGAAGGACCCTTAAGACTATCACCCAAAGATACTTTTTAAACTTTGGGCCAAAACTACTCCTAGAGGTCACTTTTTGGTTAAATAACAGACTAGCTTATAAAATAAATACTAATTGTGAATACTGTGCTGCTTTAAAAAGTCATCTATATGAAACCCCAAAACAAATATTTACTCTAAAACAAAGACAAGAAGCTAAATAGGGATTGGGGGTGGGGGGGCAGGGAAATTAGATTGCTGGAAATGGAACAAATAGATAAGAAATAATGAGAATGTTGATCCATTGTGAAAAAATGTAAGCAATGCCAATAAACAATTTGATGTATAAACTTTCACCAAAAAGCACAATAAAATAGTATTTTTTAAAAAAAATCCAATGGGGGGATATGTTATTAAGTGCCGTTGAATCAGTTCTGACTCATAGAAACCCTGTATAGGATTTTCTGAGGCTTTAAATCTTGCAGGGAGCAGGAAGCCTCATCATTCGCCTACAGAGTGGCTGGTGGGCTTGAACTTCAGATCTTGTGGTTCGCAGTTCAGTGCTTATTGTATGAAGTCACTGTGCTCTCTAGTGGGGTGATATACCTGGAAACAAAATTAAAATGATTCACATTCTCATTTTATATTTTAATTACAATTCTAAATTATTTTTTTAAGAGCTAAACATCTTGTAAAATCCTATATTTTGTACAAGAATTGACCTTGGAAATCTTAGGCATTAAAAAAAAAAACACAGTTTGTGGATATAATTTGTTTAACTAACATGTAATGCAATACATGAGATACAATTTATTAATTATGCTCCCTCCTAGCCTCTATAGCCATTGAGTGTAACATTTATCAATCTTAAGAAGTTGTTGGAATAATGTGAAATTACTGGAGCCAAGTAGGGTTTTTTTTCTGGCATCAAGAAAGGAATGTGGAAGAAAACCAGAAGACGAAACTGAAGTCCATAATTCAATAGTCCCTAAATGACTGTGGAATGGGATCAATATTTGTTTATTTTCATGTGAAGAATCATGAAAGTGAAAGCTCCAGAGCATATGTATGAAGACCAAATAAATCATTTTTTTTTAATGTTCACATATGATATATAAACAACAACAACAACAAAACCCCACTATTCAACAATTATAGAAAGTTTATAATGCCAAGAAGTTAAGAAAGCAGAAAACTGGAAACTAGCTCATAAACATTTTAATGACCTATTAAGGGTTATTTTCACCTACAGATATTGATCAGACTCCAGAAAAGGACAGAGTAGTCAGCCAAGTTTACTATCCTCATATGACTTTTGTTGGCTGTTTATCTTTTTTACCCTCTGCTAAAGTTCAAATCTCATGTTAAAAGAGAAGGATAGTTTACTAAGTGAATTATAGGAGCTAGTTTCCAGAGCCAAATGAGAAAAGAAGCACCAAAACCAAATTATTTTTTTCTGGAATGTTAACTTTCAATAGCCTAAAAATATATATTTGCAACCAGTTTCTTCAATCATTAGGGAATAGTTTACCCATAGCTCCACTGTCATATAAGTTCCACTCGTTAGCCAATAAACTGGTGACCACTGCATCAGTTCCGACCCATAGCCACCCTATAAGACAGAGGGGAACTTCCCTATAGGATTTTTCAGGTTGAATTCTTTATGGAAGCAGATTGACACATCTTTCTCCTCCACAGTGTCTGATGAGTTTGAACCACCGACCTTTTGGTTAGCAGTTCAGTGCTTTAACCATTGTGGCCCCAGGGATCTTTTCCACTCAGTCCAATAGGAGGCTATTTTCTTTTCACATTAGATTTTTATAACAGTGCTTTTGGTTAGAGCCCAGTCTTCAAGAATGAAGCACCAAGAAAGTATACAACTATACCTATGGAAAATTGATGTTATTATTGATGATAAAAATGATGTTATCAATTGAATTGTGTCCCAAAAAAGATATGGTGAAGTCCTAACCCTGTGTCTGTGATTGTGAATTTATTTAGGGGAATATAGCTTTTCTTTAGTTGTTAGCGAGATAAAATGAGATTATATTGGACTAAGTGGAATCTGAGTCTTAATTTCGTGTGAGTGGTTTTTTATAAAAAGGAGTAATACACAGCATGAAGATACCATGTGACAATGAAATCAGATGCATCTACAAACACCAAAAGAATGTCCAGGATTACTGGCCACCACCAGAAATTAGGGGAAAGGTTCACAGAAGAAATAACAATGACTAAGAGCTTGATTGATTTGAACTTCTAGTCTTCAGAACTGTGAGAAAATACATTTCTGTTCCTTAAAGCTACCTACTTCATAATACTTGGAAGTGACTATGACAATACATTTTAAATTGGGTCAAATAAATTTCTAATTGCATTATTTGCTAAATATATGCTCAGTGATGAACCTACAGAGTACCAATGACTGGGGATAAAAAGATGAAAGATATGATGCCAACTTGGAGGAGGATTGCTCAATAACTGCTAAGGTGTGCAACATTTCTATAAGATGTTATGGAACCAGAGGTATGAGTATTTTGAGGTGTTCCTTGCAGGAATCTGGAAAAACTTCAGAGAGATAAAAGTAAAGTAAAACAGAGGCAAGGTGGGAACCTATAAGAGAACTGAGGGCATCTGCTGAATTCTAATCAACAGCGTTTTACTATGTTGGATCATGTCTGAGTGGTTGGCAACATACCTTTTATGGCATGCTTAATCCTGCTCATCTTAAAGTTGCCATATCTTGTTTGATCATCCCAGACATAAATGATAACTATATTTAATGAATGATAGTTTAAATCTCATACTCCTTCTCCTTAAAAATACATCACCATATAGAATAAAGATTAGCTTCTTATCTTTAGAATATGAATTAATAACTTAAAATTACAAATACAGCAAAAAAAAAATCATTTGTCATACTTTCATTGAACATGCTACTTTTATTGAAAACTAAATTCCTATTTAAACAAAAGGGGATCCGTTCTGTAGAGATAGTCCAGAATTAATCATTAAAGAGAATTAATAAGGGACCCATATGTTACTGAGTAGAAGTGCTCCACAACATTTTATTGGTTGTGCTTTTATATGGAAGCAGATTATCAGACTTTTCCTTTCTCTGTGAGACAGTGTGGGTTCAAACTGCCAGATTTAAGGCAAACCATTTGCACAATCCAAGGGCCTTCTAGAAACACATAGCAATTGCATATCTCCAGACTTTCATACCATAAAGACTCTGTTAAAATCTAGTTGGTATGAAAATAATCCTTGTAACCCTCCAAGATAATTCAGGATGCTTCTAAAATACTCTCTGCATAAAATATGGCTCCCAGAAGGATTCACATTCTGGTTGTTTTGAGAAACTGTAATTAAAAAAAGAAGCAGCATATAAACCTCAAAATTACTTCTGCTATTACTGATGAAAATGGAAACAAGAACAACTGCATGACATGGAAGACTGTCTAGACAATAATGTTAGTGGTAAAGACTGAAATAATTTATTATTTGTTGAGAGCCAACAGTATGCTGAGCATTAGGCAAGTCATCCAGAGAATAGGATTGCAGCCATTGGCTTCACAATTTAACTGGACAAACAACCAAATCATAAATCACAACAGCTCAGAAAATAGTTTGAATTTCCCAGGAATGAATATTGGTATTGATTTAGTTTCCTAAGATGAAAAAATTAAGAGACGTGAAAAATATTCATCAGATGTACATTTGGCTCTGCTCCTTAACAATACGCTTGACGGACATGCCAATCCAATTTGAAGTCTAGGCAAAGAGTGAGATGGTATCGTATGAGAGATCATTGTGAGTTGAAAGAATTTGCTATAGTCACCATCTAGGAGTCCAGCAAAGTCTAGGTTTTGGTCATCAGTATGATTGCCCTCAGTCTCTGGCCAAGAGGACAGAATGCTTAGAATTGAAAATCTGAAGGCTTTTTGCCTATGGGTGACTCCAGCAGGCAGATCTTAAATCCATCTTGTGCCTAGGTGTAAGTGTTCAGAGACCAATTCTTTTTTTTAGTATCTCATACATCTCTGATGGCCAAACTGCCAGAATTGGAAACAGAATCTACTTGAAAGTGAGTTTGGAACCACTTCCGTCAACCAACACAGGAAGAACAGAGATTTCCTCACAGGACTTTTCCTCAGCATACCCCTTAATGGCTGGTTGCGATGTCCTACTCTGAGAGCCTCAGAGACAGTCTGTCAACATTCGTATCTGCACTAGTTCTCTTCCTGCTTGAGTATGTGGTGCATTGCTGCCATCAGCCATAGCTTTGGAAAGACATTCCTTTGTTTTCCGGGACCTATATAAGGTCACTGGTTAGAGGCAGAATTTGGAATTTCATCATGGTGCCCTATAGATGATTTCCCTCACCCAGGTGATGGATATTTGTTTGTCTTGTATTTACTATTTAAGACTAAGTAAAGGAGCTCTGGTAGCGTAGTGGTTGCGAATCGGGCTGTGAACCTCAAGGACAGCAGTTCCATGGGAGAAAGATGAAGCGTTCTGCCTCCTGTAAAGATTTACAGCCTCAGAAACCCTGTACAGGGTTGTTATGAGTCGGAACCAACTCCACAGCAGACAGCAACAGGAGTCCTGGTGTGGCGCTTAGACTAATGCGCCAGATTGCAAAGCCATTTGAACCACAGGTTGGCGGTTCAAACTCACCAGCTGCTCTTCAGAAACTCTATACAGGGTATGGGGTCACTATGGGTAGTAATTGACTCCACGGACTTTAACAACAACAATAGCAACAACAATAACAACTGTGTGTTAGGCACTCTTCTAAGCACTGGGGATGCAGCAGGAACAGAACAGGCAAAAATAAAAGCAAGCAAGACAAACTAAAATTTGAACATCTTTCTAGTGATAGAAGATAGAAAATAAACAACATAAATAAATGCATCTCATAGTGTGGTCAAAGACAGTGTGTGGTGTAGCACAACATAACAGGCTAGGAGAATGAATGAGTGGGCCCAATTTGAAAGATCTAAACCAGCAAAGGCCCTGCTTTGAACCTGTTATTTGAATGAAAGGCCTGAAGAAGCAAAGAATTAAAGCAGCAAGCTGTGTGAATATTTCAGGGAAAAACACCTGAGGAAGAGGAAATACAAGTTCAAATTGCTTAGAATAGTCCCTGGCTTATAGTAGGTTCTCAGTAATGCTTACTAAAGGAAAAGGAAAATGAGTCTTGGGGGAGTGACTTGGAAAGGCAAGCCAATGTTTTCCTTTCAGCAATTGGGCACTCACCAAAGGACAGAGGAGCAAAGGTGTCCATTCTGGAGGCGATATGATTCCACAGCACCAGGTGTCACCACCTTGCTGAAGGTTGCTTAGCATTTAGTTGTGACGGAACCTCTGTGCCAACTCAGGATGGATCTGACTTTGTTCTCTTCAGCTAACAAATTCTTGATCTCAGTAATGATATCTTTTACTCCACCCGCTCACTGAATGGGATCTCCTGGGGAGTCTCTCCCAGACCATAGGTTCTGTTGTGACACATCCCCACCAGTCATTGTTTCTATTTCAATTGCAAGTATTCAACTCCTATCATTGCACATGCGTGCTTCTGCAGGGTCCATAATAATGCTGCCACCATTTCTTAATGCCAATTGGCACATGCCAGTTGTGAAGTAATTTGCAGTAGAACAGTAGAACAAATACAGTAGAACAAATACAGCACTTTTTTTTTTATAATACCAAACAAAATCATAAAGCAGATTCTACAGTCACTATCTAAACTGATTTAGGAGGTGGAGATGGCTGTTTATAACTAGCTAAAAGCTCACTTTTTTGTAGTTCCCAAGGAAGAAAATGCAATTCTGAGCGGAAAACCTAACAGCTTACTGCGTGCAGATTACAATAGCATGCTAAATTTCCTCTACTTACATTTCCCAAGTTACAGTTCATTTTCATTGGCTCATAATACGGGTAAATGGTCAGGTCTGTAAAATTTAGTAGTGTGAACAATGCCAGGCTAAAAGTAGACCGGAAAGAATTTGCTAATATATACAACTATAACAATTTGAGAGACTGTAACAAGCTATGGGTTACTCTATCATTTATTCCTGCTTCTCACTATGACCCTTTTCTGCAGTCTGGAGATATTCAATCTTTTATTTCCTCAGGGCAAATCTCAGCAAATAAACTCTAAATTTTAAGTTACTGAGCACTCACTATATGCCAAGTCCTGAAGGAAGGTTGCCACATGTAGTGCCTTTTTTTAAGTCACAAATAACCTGGGGAGGTAATATTATTATTCCAATTTTCAGTCGAAAGATTCAAATTTTTGAATTATGATTTTGGAGACTATACCATGAACTGTCAGAAGAATGAACAGATACATCTTGGAAAAAAATAGAACCATAATGCTCCTTAGAAGGGAGGATGTAAGACTTCTTACCAGTGACTTTGGACATGTTATCAGAAGGGATGAGTCCCTGAAAAAAGACATCATGCTTAATAAAGCAGAGAGTCAGAATGCGGGGGAAAATGATCCTCAACAAAAGCCAGACTGAAACAGTGGGCTCAAACCTAACAATAACTGTGGGGATGGTGAAAGGTCAGCAAAGGTTTTGTTCTGTTATACACAGGGTCACTACGAGTTGGAATTGCGTCAACAGTACCAAGCTCACATTGGTCAACTCATCTGTTCAAGGTCACAGAGCCCAAACTAGAATTGAACCCCAGGGCTATAGGATGCTTAAGTCTTTGGGGGGAGCCTAAGCATTTGACTACTAACAGAAAAGTTGGCTGTTTAAACTCACACAGATATGGTCCAGAAAAGGGTCCTGATAATCTGCTTCTGAAAGGCCAGAGCCTTGAAAACCTATGAGACAGTTCTACTCTGCACAAATGATATCATCTTGAGTTGGAATTAACAACAGTGGCACGCTGAAGCCTCAGATGTTAACTATAATTTCTACATACCCAAGTGTTAATTCTGTTAGGAAATCAGGATGAGGCAGTGGCTAGTACTGTCAACCTAACAGTATTAAACAACTTTCCAGTCTCTGTGGCAATTACTTGTCCCCATGCCACTTGTTAACAGAAGCATGATTTTGTTTGGCATGGGAATGTGCCTAGTTAAATACCTACTTTTTCACCATTCCATATAGCTAGAACTGGCTATGCAACACATTGTTGATAATATGTAAATGCAATTCTGCTAGGAGATTCTGGGAAAGGTTACATTTTCCAAATAAATGGAGACAAGGTTGACCAGACTCTTCCTTTCTCCTTTCTTTCTGTTTCAATTGTGGCAGAGCCTGGTAAAACTACAGATGTCATCTTAAAATCATAAAGTCTTTTAAAAAAAAAGCAAGGGAATTGAACTGCTGAACCCATACCAGATCACCTACTTCCAGACATCTTGTTATGAAAGGGAAACAAGTCCTGATTTATTTATACTGTTGTTGGCTGTGTGCTCTGTTACTTGCAGATGCACACGGTAGTAACTGACATGGGCTTTTACTGCCCAGTTTATCTTTGGGTCAGTGCTCCTCTGTTTGGTCTATTCTCCTATCCCAAACACTTACTGTTAACCAATGAATTCAATGCTACACAAATAATGGGATCAAAGTTCAACTTAGTACTTTGAAACCAGCTCTTTCTATACTCATCCTAAATGCATGTCTTTCCTTTATATCATTTAATCACTTTTATAATGTCTGTATGTGCTTTTTCTCCACTAAATTTTATGTTCCTTCTACAACAAAGCAATGCTATGTAGCCTAGAAATTGGGAAGTGCTTAATAATTAAATTAAATTATATAAATTACATATGCAATCACAGACCTTTCTAAGATTTAGGAAAATCTTTGTATTGCTCAGCACTTCTTTAATTAGATAATTTATCAACTTCAGTCCTTGTTATCTGGCCTTCATATAACATCCTGATATTGTTTTTCTCCCTGCTCACCCATTAGATTCAAGGTTCTTCCGGAAAGTGGTTTTCCTGTTATCTTTAGAGAATCTTCGGAAGAAAATATCCTTTTATAATCAGTTGCTGAATTGTTGTTTTCCTACTTATTTGGAATTTTAACCTTCTACTCGATTTGATTTTCACTCTTGCATTGATTTGTGATTTTTTTTTCCCATCTAACCCATGAGTTCTTTTATTTGAGGACTTGGTGTTATTTATCTTCATGTTCCATGTGGAATAAATAGTAAATATTCAGTGCTTGATAGATATAATAACGGCTTTGCCAGTAGATACTGACCTTTCAAGGCCTAGACTCCTGTACTGTACATCTTTCCTCTGTTTCTTGAATTCACTCTACACTCCTCTCCCCTGGGGTCTCTACATATATGGATGCATTAACACATTCTCCTAAAACATGGCTTCTTGTTAAGCTTTGTCAGTGGGGACCCTGATAGAAGAGCTGATAAATCCGGGGTGGGGAACCTTTTTTCTGCCAAAATTTCTAACATCATTTTCAGGCTATACAAATTGTTGTTGTTGTTAAATGTTATCATGTTGATTCTGACCCAAAGCAACCCTGTATAGGGTTTCCAAGGAGCAGCTGGTTAGCTTGAACCACCGACCTTGCAGTTCAAATGACTTTGCAGTCTGACACATTAGTCCACAGGGCCACACCAGGACAAAATTATCAACTTAACAATTAGCCTGCTATATTTGGTCAAACTGTAATTAACTCACTCCTTATGTGATGGCTGAAACTGCACTTGCCTTGGCAGGAACAGACCAAATGATTTCTGCCTGCCTTATATGACCCGCGGACTGGACATTCCTCACCCTTGTAAAGGAAGGAGAATGAAGTCAGAACACATATTTCCCTCCTTGAGTCCTGGGGTGGCGCTGTGGGTTAATGTGCTAGACTGTAAAGTCGGTTTGAACACCAAGGTTGGTGGTTCAATCTCACCAGTCACTCCTTGGAAACCCTCTATAGGGTCGCTATGGGTCAGAAGTGACTTGACAGCACTCAACAGCAACAACAACATCATTTCCCTCCTTAAGCAGCTCTGGTAGCATAGTGGTGATGAGTTGGGCTGCTAATCCATGGTCAGAAGTTTGAAACTCCCAGCCATTCTGTGAGAGGAAGATGAGGCTTTCTGCCTGGGAAACCCTATGCAGGGTGGCTATAAGTTGGAACCGCCTCCAAGGCAAACCACCACCATCTCTCCCCTTTAGGGGTCATCTTGTGTTGCCACTGCCCTTTGAGTTAAGGTCAGTGATCCATTCAAGGTGGCCTACTCCATGCAACTCTTCTTCCCCATTCTAGTAACCACTTCATCATGTCCTCCCTTATTCCTTTGGAATTGGGGAGGGGGGACGCAGTTGCCATTGACTCAACTATGACTCATGGAGACCCTGTGTGCACCAGAGCAAAATGTGCTTAATTTCTATTTTCAGTGGCTGATTTTTCAGAAGTAGAATGCCAGGTCTATCTTTCAAGGAGCTCCTGGGTAGACTTGAACCTCCGACCTTTTGATTTGCAGCTGAGCATGCTAACTCTAACACCCAGGGATTCCTCCTTTGGGATAAGTTGTGGTAATAACTCTACTGACACTAACAAGGTACATTATACTATCCTTTGTGGTTTCCTTACACTTGGCCCACACCTATGGAAATAGACCCATTATCAAACAATGTTCAAGTTATCCTAATTTGAATGTGTCATCTGTTTACTATTAAAACACTGGCTGATTTAACTACTAAGTATAAAAACATTGGAAAACCTTACATATCTTTAAATATTCACCAGAAACTGGATTGTTTCAATATATGTGGCTGTGAATACAAATAAGCTATTTAAAATATTTTTTAAGTGCAATATTTTTCATTTGGGAAGTTCTCAAACTTACACCCTCCCTAGTCTCCTGTGACGGCAGTGCTGAGGAGTTGTGAGCCAATCTATGTCTGTCTGTAAAATGTTCTAATATAGCCAGGATTCCTACAAATAACTTTATGCAAGCTAAGGATTTCAGAGAATGTACAAACATACATATAAAACACATTCCATTTGGTTTTCACATGCATAATGCAATTTTTCTTATGGGTGTAATATTCTTAATTTATTACTTATGCTATTTGAATGGTTAGGGTGCTTATATTTTAAACCATTCTTTTCAGCAGCCAAAGCACTAGTGAAACTTTAAAAATATACCTAGAAACCTGTATTTCTGAAAAAATCCATCTGATGGTTCTGACTGACAACCAGGTGGTTTTTCAGAGTATATTGTAATTACCAGGACTCAGGGTGTAGAGCTTTAGGATAGGCATTGGACTGCAAACCAAAAAGTTGACAGTTCAAACCCACCAGCTGCTCCTTGGAAACACTACACAGGGTCGCTGTGAGTCAGAATTGACTCGATGACACTCACAGCATAGGGTTATCATAAAAAATGTTCCTGTTTAATTTGTATACATCTCTTTGCTGATGTAGCCTCACATTCTAGGATTATAGATGATCTACAGTTTTGCCTCTGAAGGAAAGGAGCCTGAAGTCAGATGATTTCACTTATCCTCCAGTGCTGCTTGTTGACTTGTGACTTTGAGCAAGACATTAATTTCTCTTCACCTTGCTGATCTTATTTGTAAAATGAAAGAGTTGAAGTAAAAGACCTCCACAGCCCTTTCCAAACTGGTCATGTGTCTTTAACCCTGGTGTCATTAGAAAACAATGCATATATTTCTTTTTAAAACTGGGTTTTCACATTTATAAGCTAATTGAATACAACCCTAAATTATTTGATGTCTTATAAACATTTTCTAAACAAGAAAACTTCAACTCTGTCTCTCAACAAATTATCCAAATTGTTCTTGACCACAACTTCTAATTCTTTTTCCATTATCACCACAACGAATTTAATATTTTCCTAAAATTCTTTGCACAATTTCATCTCTAAATTTCAAACTCTAGTACTTCCTACGTCATGCTTGTTTTGGATAGAAGGAATATGACTGCCCATGCTGCCTTCTATGTGCTCTGCCTTGATACCCAAGTGTTGTTCTTGTTGTTAATTATTATGATTCATGGCAGCCCCAGATATTGCCTCAGATGAAGAATCACCATGTCTAAAGTCAAGTTACCTTTTCCTCATCTCTCTCATTGCAATTTGAGATAGCTCTGAAGTGTCATCATCTCATCTTCTGAACTTCTCATAGGGTTGACTGAAGTTTCCATTAAGACTGTTGTGAAGCTTAACTTTTCCTCATCCAACGCCTGCTTCATTTCTTTTGGCTATAAAAGAATTGTAAAATTCCTCCAGCATGCTGATCTCAATCTTAGAGTCTGCTTCACAGAGAATTTATCAGGCAACACACATAATGGCTGTTCCCACCATTGGATAAGCAGGGATATAGAAGGAGAACCCACATAGAGCTAACATGATCACAGCTTTCCACCTTCATGTTGGCTTACTGAGAGAAAGAGAAATGGGATATGGGGATCACATGAAGCAAAATCATTCAGCAAGATGTGTGTAGTATTCGAGTCATGATAATAAATTCATTAAGTCCAAAATTTATTGTTGTTAGGTGCCATCAAGACAATACCAACTCATCACGACCATAAACACAACAGAACAAAACACTGCCCAGTCCTGCGCCAACCTCACAATCATTGCTATGTTTGAGCCCATTCCTACTGCCACTGTGTCAATCCATCTCATTGGGGAACTTACTCATTTTCTTTGACCCTCCACTTTACCAAACATGATATCCTTCTCCAGCAATTGGTCCCTCCTGATAACATGTCTGAGTATGAGAGATAAACTCTAGTCATCCTGTCTTCCAAGGAACATTCTGGCTGTACTTCTTCCAACACAGATCTGTGAGTTCTTTTGGCAGTCCCTGGTACTTTTAATATTCTCCTCCAATACCATAGCTCAAATGCATCAGTTCTTCTATCATCTTTCTTATTCCTTGTCCAACTTTCACATACATATGAGGTTATTGAAAATACCATGGCTGACATCTTTGATGTTGTTGTTAAGTGCCGTCGAGTCAGTTCCAACCCATAGTGACCCTGAACAGGGTTTCTGAGGCTGTAAATCTTTACGGGAGCAGAAAGCCTCATCTTTCTCCCACGGAGCAACTGGTAGTTTCAAACTGCTGACCTTGCAGTTCGCAGTCCGATTTGTAACCACTATGCTAGGTCAGAAGTTCTAAACCACCAGCTGTTCCGCAGGAGAAAGATGAGGCTTTCTGCTCCCATAAGATTTACAGCCTCGGAAACCCTGTACAGGGTCGCTATGAGTCGGAATTGACTCCACAGCACATAACAACAACAACAACGCTACCAGAGCTCCTTTGATAGGTCTTGCAAAATTCTATCATATAATCTCCATCATCGTTTCTATCACCAAGGCCATATTTTCCAACTATTGATCCTTCCTCTTTGCTTCCAGCCATTGAAAACATTTGTTGAGCAACTATTAAATTTGAGGCATTCTTTTTCATACTGATTTCATATTTATAGCTGCTTCAAAAACACTACCATTCTCGGGCTAAGTGGGACAGAGGTAAAGAATGATGTATGCACAACCTTGGAACTACAGGGCTCTGGGATACAGAGATTGGGACATGGTTGGAATGGGGAAAAGGGGGGAATGATGTTAAGATGCTTGACTATCTTTTGAATTTTGGTTTTCCTTGCATTATAATATAAAATAGACACTGGAGAGGGAGATAAAGGAATAGTCAGAAACATCACCATAGAAAGCTTATAAGTCTGTCTTCTGCCTATAATTGATTGGAACACCTAAAATGGGGCTACAACATGCCCAGTGCAGGAGGTTTCCTGCGGAGTCTCCGAAATACATAAGACTATAGGTGGAAGTCTGAACCATATCCAGATCTCCAGAGATGGGAAATTCCCACTTGAATGGATGAGCTGACCAGCCTGGAATGGCTAGAAGAATAGAAGAAACTTCTTGAAAGAAAAACCTACAGGAAAAATACAAAACAATAGAGGCAGACGGACTGCTACTACAAGAACAAACAAGTTGCTTGCCCAGGAAACATCAAGGCAAGTGATCCGGTCCCCTCAGTGTAAACCCCCTTCCAAGACTAAGACTCAATGGAAATACATGCTCTGTTTGGTGAACATACTCGTCACCGATAAGGGGAAGTTAGGGAAAAACAACAATGAAGTGGCGAGTTAAGCCCTACAATATGGAGAGTGAAGCATTCAGCTGATAAAAAGAGAGGGCATATGCACAAGAACACTCACACTTACAGATAATACCCACTTGACCTGGCTTCAATGACCGGATGATCAGAGCTCAACCAGAAGAAGAAAGAAGAGGCAAAAAAGAGTAATCTGATGCAATTTGATGAACTTGACCTACACCTATGGAAGCAGTAGGTCAAAAGAGGGAACAAATTCTTACAGCAAGAATCATTCCCATCCCCTCCACACACAGCATAGACAGGGATGGGCAACTTGGACATTGGCTACCCAAAATGGGGGGGTAGGGTTACAAAGGCAAGAAGTGACTGGCTTTCAAGCTTTCAAGAGGGAACCTAGAGACAGGCGGCCTGGAGGAAGGCAGAATCTCCAGTGAGTAGCATCCAATCTGCCTAGGTGGAGTTGATGAAATGAAATGTAGATGGTTCTCTTGTGATACAATAGTGAATAATTGTTATCAGGACTGATTGTGAAGGTTGGAAATATAAAGGTAGACATTTTATAGCAAGGAAGGAAGTGATTAACTTTTCAGTCTAGGAGCAGAGGTCCCTGGGACCATCAATGGAGAAGAGCCGAGAGTGGGACCCTACCCAGAGAAACAGTGATGCCTGAGATGGCAGCAACAATGACGTGGAACGATGGAGCAGTTGGGGGCTTTAGATCCAGAGAGGGAGAGCGACTGTGTGCTGAAGACTGGGGGGGTGGGGGGGGAGATAGTGTATGGGGCAGGCTTGCAGGGTATACCCTTTGGTTGGTTGATGATGCGTGGAGGGGATTGTAACCATGGCAATGATACGATGTACGATAGAATGAATGTAAAACTAATGTTCTCCCATGTAAACTATCATATAATTCACAATAAAACACTAAAAACAAAACAAAACAAAACCACTACCATTCTCAAAGAATTAAAATAACATGTCAAATACTACTTCATAAATAAACAAGGATAGAAGCAACAAGATTTGGAATACTTCAAGGGGGTAAATGGATGTAAGTCTTAGCTTTCTGAAGAATTCTGAGGTGGTTGGAGCAGACAGTGCTGATGGAGAGAATGAGGATGAAGAGTGTGAATCTGTCTGTTGCACTGTACCTGCCATTGTCTTTGGGTTCTTATTTTTGCCATTCTATGGCCCTGGCAATAAAAATTATGTTTCTTTAAAAAAAAAAAAAAAAAAAAGAGAGAGAGAGATCAATTTAGCTTTAGTTTTCATGGTTACAAGTCAGGCTGCTAATCTCAAGGTCAGCAGTTCAAAACTACCAGCTGTTCCACCAGAGAAAGACAAGGCTTTCTACTCCCGTAAAGATTTACAGCCTTGAAAACACTATGCAGAGTCACTATGAGTTGGAAGCAACTGCACTATACATACCTACCACCACCATGACCCTTTAGTAGTCCTGGTGTGGCACTGTGAGTTAATGTCCTAGACTACAAGGTCAGTTTGAACTGCAAAGTTGGTAGTCCAAGTTTACCAGCCACTTCTCCTTTGAGAAACAAATTCTCAAGAGGGTCCATCTTCAAGAATAAGGGAGGTCCAGGAAATTGCTAGACAAAACATAGATTACTGATTAAAATATCAACAGTGACCTATGGGGAAAGATTGTTAACCCCATAGTCAATGAGGAACCGGGGAAGGGATTTTCTTGGTTTAAGAGAATAAAATGCTTTGCAAAACAGCTGTGGTATACCTGGTCTGGTCTGCTCGCTCGTGTCTTCTGGGTTTGGTGACTGATTTTGCAAAATTGAATAAAAAAGCCCCACTCTCCCTAAAATGAATACAGATTGGATTTCTTGAGCGTGTTTGTCCGTAAGCACTCGTGATAACTCATCGATGACCTCACAACCAAGAAGAATCTCAAGAACCAACTCAACAGCAATTAACAACAGTAATGACCTTTTAATTCCTTTTCAAAAGGATTATACTCTCTGATTAGATTGAAAATTTCTCAAAATCATGTAAGAGACTCCCAGCAACTCTTAATTCTTAGTAAAATAGACAGAAAAGGAATCTCTTTTTGTTCTTTGCTATTTATTCATTCAATGAAAGCAAAACTTCCATTATCACTTTCTGCTGATAACAGCACATGTTGTTGTTGTTGTTGTCAGGTGCCGTCGAGTCGGAACCGACTCATAACGACCCCATGCACAGCAGAACGAAACAATGTCCGATCCTGGGCCAACCTCAATACCGCTGCCACATTTGACACCATCAATGATGCCACCTGGCTGATCCATCTCGTTGGGGGTCTTCCTCCTTTTCTCTGACCCTCCACCCTACCCAGCATGACATCCTTCTCCAACGATTGTTTCCTCCAGACAATATGTCCAAAGTAGGAGAGACGAAGCTTAGCCATCCTGGCCTCCAAGGAGCACTCTGGCTGCACTTCTTCCAAAACAGATCTATTGGTTCTTTTGGCAGTCCATGGCACTTTCAGTATTCTCCTCCAATACCACAATTCAAAGGCATCAATTCTTCTATGGTCTTCCTTATTCACTGTCCAGCTTTCGCATCCATATGAGGCTATTGAAAACACAATGGCCTGGGTCAGGCACACCTTAGTCCTCAAGCTGACATCTCTGCTCTTCAGTACTTTAAAACAGCACATGAATCTACCCAAACTATGAAAATATTGGTATATTTCAAACAATTTTGTGAAATAATAAGGTTTTGGTAACTTGAAAAGAAAATAAAACAAGGAATTAAATTATTCTTTTCCACAGGCTCATGGTCTCAAAGACTATCCCCTATTTGAACCCTTGTGAGGGCTTGTTTGATTTACAGCCTGGAGACAAGTGTTAAGTTATTGTTAAATGACCAAAAATTTTTTTGCTCTTTTTACAAGGGTTGGAATTTGGGGATTGGGTTTCCATGTTTACGACAGAAAAGTCAATGTGAAAAGGACCAAAGAGACATTTGGAGTGAAGGTCTCCTTCTCATGTAGACAGTTTAATAGTTCTGTGTGAAATACCACACGATTGCAGATATTTTTGGAGGGCCTTCTCCACCCCAAAAGCAGAGGATTTCCTGTGAGTATTGCAGTATGTTGCCATTGGCTTCTCATTACTTACAGGCTGCTTTTGGAATCCTGTAAAACTGGCTGGCTGTGATTACTAATCAGCAAAGATCACATTCAGCAAATTGTAAAAAGGGACAATAGGTCATTGGATCATACAAACAAACATTTCTCTAGATAGGTTTCTGTCCTAGTGATGTCCACTTCTTAAATAAATTCAAGCACTTATGGAGTAATACATTTTTTCTTTTTCTTTTCCCCCTCACTTCCTGACAGGCTTTTCACCAGAGGAAATGAAATGACTATCTTGTAATCTTATGTCCTTGAAGAAATAAACTGCCTGAAAAACTATCAAGAATCATGAAGTATCAATTTTTCTATTATTACAGATTTCTATATTTTTCATGTATTACTTTTAGCGTTAGTATTATTGACTCTTAAAACTGAAACCACCACCTGTCTATTAGTCTATTGTGCTGGGTGGCTTTCACGTTGTTATGATGCTGGAAGATATACCACCTGGATTTTAAATATCAGCAGTCTTCGGTCGTAGACAGCTTTTACAGGCAAACTAGAAAGGCATGAAACTATACTTAAAAAAATAGTCAATAAAAACTTTGGATAACAGAACATTGTCCTGTCATACAGTGCTGAAGATAAGCCCCTCAGGCACTCAAAATCGGACTGGGAAGACCAACGTCTTCAAAGTAGAGTTGACCTAATGAGATGGATTGACGCAATAACCTCAACAACAATCCCAAACGTCTCAAAGATCATGGAGCTGGTGAAGGATAAGGCAACATTGCATTGTATTATACATAAAATCTCTGAGTCAAAGCTGACTCGACAACAACTAACACAATGAAACTAACTAAAATTATGATGGAAGAGTCCTGATGTGGCACTGGAGGATAAGCACAGATTGCTAAAGGCAAGGCTTGTGGTTCAAACCCAACAATTGCTTCTCAAATATCCTATAAAGTGTTACTGTGAGTTGGAATGAAGTCAGGGGCACTTAACAAGAAAGTGACTATAAATATTATTCTAATAGATACCATTTGTTGAACATATTTTTTGGATCTTCACTATGAGTCAATTACTAGTTTATGCAATTGGCACATGCATTATTTCACCAGTCCTAAGAACAAATTTAGAGACATTAAATAGAAAACAAAAAAATACACGGAAAATTCAGTTCCATATTCTACAGACTCCACACTGATTTTAAGCACTAAACAGGACAGACTTCTGGAAGTGAAACTGGCAGACAGGTCATGACCTCGTTCCTCTTTCCCTTCTCTAGAAATATTATTTACAATCCCCTCCAAAGGCAAGAGAATATGAGGCACATGATACAGTCTTACTGCATCACACAACGACTTTAACAGAAGAGCCCTAGACCTGAATTCAGACCAGCAAATAACCACAGTGCTTGTTGCTTTGTGATCTTCTTTGAAAGGAAAAATATTGATAAGGTTTGTCTTATACAGATTATATGTGTGTGTATAATTTATGCATACATAAGAAAACTTGTGCAAAAAATATGTAACAAAAAATGTTTCCATAAGCACTTACAGGGAAGATACAAAAATGCTTTCAAAAGAGGACTTTAACTGTTAACTTAGGAATTTGACCTGTTATTTATTAAGTGCATTCTGCCCAGGTCATTAATATCCTATCAGTAGTTGAAAGGAATATAGTTTGATCTCATTTTTACAAATGAGGAGGATGAAGTTAAGTATCTGGCACAAGGACATGTGGTTATTAAAACTCAATGACATTATCATTTAAACTATCTGCATCTCAAATTGTCAACTCTCTAATCGCAATAATCTCAATTTCCAGCTGATTTCCAACAGTTGTTTTTGTTATTACCCCTGATGTTTTTTCATTGCTAGTCTTCCACTTAACATAAAAATTGTTTCAATATAAATGTGAGTTTGATCTAAATCTACAGAGGTGGTAAATCTTTCCTAGAGTAGACTGCCTCATCTTTCTCCCTCAAAGAGGTAGTGGGTTTGAACCATCTACCTTGCAGTTCACAGCCCATTGCCTAACCCACAGCACCACCAGGACTCATTACTTATTATCTAAGATCAGTTTTTCCTACTATTATTCTTCCTCAAATGGTATAACATACACTTAATTCTATGATTGTTGTTAAGTGCTGTTGAGTTGGATCTGAACCATAGTGACCCAGTATAAGGTTTTCAAGGAGCAGATGGTGAGCTTGAATCGCTGACCTTGTGGTTCAAAGGACTTTGCAGTCCAGCACACTAACCCACAGCATCACACCAGGACGCCCTATTGTAGTGGTTCATAAACTTTACTGACATTGAAAACAACTGGGGATCTTAAAGACAAAAGCAACTGGTACTGCATCCCACCACCAGACAAGTAGATTTCATTGGTATAGATTTTAACCTGGGAATACAGGTGTTTTAAAGCTCCACAGGTGACTCTTATACACAGCAAAGATGGGGACTCTGAGTTAGAACTGAGTTGGTTGCATTTAACAACAACAAAAACACTGGACTATACTCCTTGGATATTGTTAAGTATCACCCAGATCAAAGCACAACAGAACACAACACTGCTGGGTCCTGATCCAACCTCAAAATTGTTCATACACATGAGCCCATTCTTGCTGCCACTGTGCCAATACATCTCACTGAGGGTCTTCCTCATTTTTGCTGACCATCCACTTTAACAAGCATGATGTCCTGCTCCAGGGACTGGTCCCTCCTGATAATATGTCCAAAGTATGAAAGTCTAAGTCTGGTTGCCCTGGCTTCTAAGGAGAATGTTGGCTGTACTTCTACTAACACATATTTGTTTGTTTGTTTGGCAGTCCATGGTACTTTTAATATTCTTCTCCAACACCGTATCTCAAATGCATCAGTTCTTCTACTGTCTTCTTTATTCATTGTCCAACTTCTACATGCACATGGTGGTTATGTGCCGTGGAGTTGGTTCCGACTCATAGTGACCTTGTACAGGGTTTCCAAGGCTGTAAATCTTTATAGGAGTAGAAAGTGTCATCTTTCTTCCATAGTACAACTGATAGTTTCAAACTCCTAACCTTGAGATTTGCAGTCCAACTTGTAACCACTGCACTACCAGAGCTCCTTAGCTATTGAAAATATGAGGGTAAGTCAAAAATTATCTGCACTCTGGTTATATTAAAACGCCCATCCGCCTCCAAGACCGATGACAGCATTGAGCATGCACGTGAAATGATACTGTCGAATGTATGAGTGACAGTTGATTATGTGGCAAATCATTTGCAAATCGACCATGGCTTTGCCTGACATGACAGACTGTGTTTTGAAAAGTTTGTGCGAGATGGGTACTGACCTAACTCAGAGAGGAGCAAAAACAGAGAAGTTTGGACATTTGTAAACAAAATTTGGACCTATACTTAAAGGAAGGTAAAAAATTACTTAAAAGAAATCATTACTGATGATGAGACATGATTTCATCACAACCACACGCCATGGACTCCCATTGACCTCGAGATGAGAGAGAATAGGAAGGGCTGCTTGCTCCAAATTGTAGTGAGACCTGGGAACACTTGAGCCCATGGACAAGGACTTAGCCACAGAGAACTAGAGCTGAAAGTAAAGAATCCAGCTGATATGAAGTTAGGGGAGATACGCAAGAACACCCAAACTTGCAGACAGTATCCATTTGACCTAGACTCTATGGCTTGATAATCAGAA
>NW_006408616.1:713605-715753 GCF_000296735.1 Chrysochloris asiatica | reverse complement strand
GTAGTAACTCTAAATACCAATAGAGAGGGAAGGAATTTTGACATCAAGTATCAATGCTATCCCCTCTGTACACAGGGTAGATAGGATGGGCAACTTAAACACTGGCTACCTAAAATGAGGGGAGCCATAAAAGCATGAAGTGACTGACTTACAAAGTTTCAAGATGGAGTTTAGTTTAAGAGTATGGGGTGGCGGGGTGGGGAGGAGGAGAGAAAGAGTCCCCACTGAATAGTTTTCATCTTGTCTAGATAGGTCTGATGAAAAGAGATAGGGATAAGATTCTTAAGATTCATTAGTGAATAATTGTTATCATGACTAATTGTGACTGTCACATTGTAAAGGTAGAAGTTTTGTAACAGAAACAGGGTAGTGGTCAATCTTCCAGTCCAGAAACAGAGGACCCTGGGACCATCAAGGGAGAAGAGCACAAGCAGAATGCAGGACCTTATCCAGAGAAGCAGCAACGCCAGAGACAGAGGCAGAGATGGGGTCATGGAGCTGGGGAGTAGCTGAGGACTCTAGATTCATGGGAAGAGAGGGAGTAAGAGCTGGTGGCCTGGAGGTAGACTTGCAGAATGTATCCTTTAGAGGTATAAATTATTATATATGCCTGAATGTTTTTTTGTTTTTGTTTTTTAAAGCTAAAGTGAATAGAGAGAAATACTGGTAAGTGGGGGCGGTGGTGGTGGTGGTGGTGGTGGTTATAATCATTATAATGCAAAAAGGTATATGATTTGTTGAATGTAAAACTGATGATGTGTCCTGTAAACATTCACTCAATCCACAATAAAAATCTTTTTTAAAAAATCTGTTCTTGAGATGATCTCTAAATTCAGGTGTCATATGTTCATCTACATTTTTGACTCTTGTGAATTTGTTTTAATTGTCTTCATGTTCAGCCTGAACTTGCATATGAGCAATTGATGGTCTGTTTCACAGTCTGCCCCTGCCTTGTTTTCAGTGATGATATGGAACTTTTCCACTACCTCTTTCCACAGATGTTGTTGTTGTTAGGTGCCATCAAGTTGGTACCGACCACAGCAGAACGAAACACTGCCTGATCATGGGCCAACCTCACTACTCTTGCTACTCTTGAGTTCATCGATGGTGCCACTAGGCCAATTCATCTTGTTGTGCGAGATGGGTACCGACCTAACTCAGAGAGGAGCAAAAACAGAGAAGTTTGGACATTTGTAAACAAAATTTGGACCTATACTTTTTCTCTGACCCTCTACCTTACCAAACATGATATCCTTCTCCAGCAACTGCTCCCTCCTGACAACATGTCCAAAGTATGAGCGACGAAGTTTGGCCATCTTGACCTCCAAGGAGCACTCTGGCAGCACTTCTTCCAAAACAGATCTATTGGTTCTTTTGGCAGCCCATGGCACTTTCAATAGTCTCCTCCAACACCACAACTCAAAGGCATCAATTTTTCGACAGTCTTCCTTATTTATTGTCCAGTTTTCATATGATTATGAGGTTATTGAAAATACCATAGTTTGGGTCAGGCACACCTGAGTCCTCAAGCTGACATACTTGCTCTTCAACACTTTAAAAAGTTTCTGTGCAGCAGATTTGCCTAATGCGATACGTCATTTGATTTCCACAGATGTAGTCAATTTAATTTCTGTGTATTTCATCTGGTGAGATCTATGTGTATTGTTGTTGGTATGAAGTGCTTTCAAGGCGGTTCTGAAACATAGCGACCCTGTACAGGGTTTCCAAGGAGCAGCCGATGAGCTTGACCACCAATGGTAGTTCAAATTGCTTTGCAGTCTGGCGTATTAACCCACAGTACCACACCAGGATTCCAATCTATGTGTATAATTGTCTTTTATGTTGTTTGAAAAAGGTATTTGTAATAAAGAAGTCATTGTAATAAAATTCTGTCATGTGATCTCCAGCATCATTTCTGTCACCAAAGTCACATGTTTTTATTTTTGTTTTTTTTTAATGTTTTATTGTGAACTCTCTGGTAGCGTAGTGATTACGAATCGGGCTGCGAACCTTAAGGTCAGCAGTTCGAAACTACCAGCCGCTCTGCAGGAGAAAGAGGAGGCTTTCTGCTCCCGTAAAGATTTACAGCCTCGGAAACCCTGTACAGGGTCGCTATGGGTCGGAACCGACTTGACGGTACATAACAAC
>NW_006408616.1:670944-712935 GCF_000296735.1 Chrysochloris asiatica | reverse complement strand
AAGCCATGGTATTTTCAATAACCTCATATGGATGTGAAAGCTGGACAGTGAATAAGGAAGACTATAAAAGAATTGATGCCTTTGAGTTGTGGTATTGGAGGAGAATACTGAAAGTGCCATGGACTGCCAAAAGAACCAATAGATCTGTTTTGGAAGAAGTGTAGCCAGAGTGCTCCTTAGAGGTCAGGATGGCTAAGCTTCGTCTCCCATACTTTGGACATATTGTCAGGAGGGAACAGTCGCTGGAGAATGATGTCATGCTGGGTAAGATGGAGGGTCAGAGAAAAAGAGGAAGACCCCCAACGAGACAGATCAGCCAGGTGTCAAGTGTGGCAACGGTAGTGAGGTTGGCCCAGGATCGGACATTGTTTCGTTCTGCTGTGCATGGGGTCGCTATGAGTCGGTTCCGACTCGATGGCACTTGACAACAACAACAATGTGATAGTTTATATGGGAGAACTATATTAGCTTTACATTCATCCTATTGTATAACATTTCATTGCCATGATTACAATCCCCTCCATGCAAGCCTGCCCCCTGTTCATCAGCACACAGCCCCTCTCCCTCTCTGGGTCTAAAGTTCCCATCTCTCCATGTCATTGTCTCTGCCTCCATCTCTGGCATCACTGCTTCTCTGGGTAGGGTTCTACACTCTGTTCTTCTCCCTTGATGGTCCTAGGGACCTCCGCTTCTGGACAGCAAAGTTAACAACTCCCCTCCTTTTGCTACAAAATGTCTACCTTTACATTTCCAACCATCACAGTCAGTTCTGATAGCAATTATTCACTATTGTACCACATGAATGCTCTCCACATCTCCTTTCACCAGCCCTACCCAGACAGATTGGATACTACTCAGTGGAGATTCTACATTCCTCCATGCCCTCTGGATCTAGGCTTCCTCGTGAAAGTTTGTAAGCCAGTGACTTCTTGCCTTTGAAGCCCCCCATTTGGGTAGTCAATGTCCAAGTTACCCATTCCTGTCTATTCTCTGTATGGAGGGGGTGGGAATGATCCTCACTATAAAGATTGCTTTCCTCTTTTGAGCTACTACATCCATAGGTATAGGTCAAATTCCTCAAATTGCACCAGATTACTCTTTTTTTTCCTGTTTTTCTTCCAGTTGAGCTCTGATCATCTAGTCATTGAAGACAGGCCAACTTGGTATTACCTGCAAGTGTGGGTGTTCTTGTGCATATGCCCTCACTTCTTATCAGCTGGACGCTTCACTCTCCACTCTAGTCCTCCATGGCTATATCACTGACTCTGGGCCCAAGAGTCCCCAGGTCTAGCCACACTGCTGGCCAACCATATCTCCACTTGGGTTCATAGGAGTCTATTGAATGTGGTTGGGCCTAGCTTGCTGCTTCATTGCTGCTTTTCCCTCACTTCCCCTTACCAGTGACCCTTGTGGTCACCAGTCAGAGCTCATGTCTGCTTGTGTATTCCCACTGAGTCTTAGTCTTGGAAGGGGGTTTGCCCTGAGAGGACCCGACCACTTGCCTTGATGTCTCCTGGGCAAGCAATTTGCTTGTTCTTGTAGTAGTCAGTTGGATTGCCATTATTGTTTTGTATTTTTACTGTAGGTCTTTCTTTCATGAAGTATCTTCTGTTCTTCTGGCTGCTCCAGGCTGGTCTGCTTGTCCTTACAAGTGGAAATTTCCCACCTCAGAAGATTCTGGATGGGGTTCAGGATTCCATCCATGGTCTTATGCAATGCAGAGGCTCCACAGAAGCCTCCTTCACTGGGCACGTTGTAGCCCCATTTTAGGTCAAAGCTACATGTTGATTGCATGTTTGATGAATTTCAGACTGAAGAAATCGGTAGAAGTTTTTAATTTCATCATCACTGACTTTAGTGGTTGGTGCATAATTTTGAATAATAGTGTTATTAACAGTTCTTCCTTGTTTTCTTGTTGTTATTAAGTGCTGTCATATGGATTCTGACTCATAGTAACCGTGTATAGAATTTCTGAGGAGCAGTTTGTGAGTTTGAAGCGACAACCTTGCAGTTCAAACCAATCTTGTGATCGAGTGATTTATCCTACAGTGCCACACCAAGCCCTGGTCATCCTTGTAGGCATATGACATTATCCTATCACAGACAGCATTGTATTTCAAGATCAATCTTGAAATGTTCTTTTTGATGATGAATGTGAAGCCATTCCTCTTCAATTGTCATCCCTGGCCTAGTAAATCATGTATTTTCAGATTCAAAATTACTATTACCAATTCAGTTCAGCTCACTAATGCCTAGTATATTGATGTTTATGCATTCCATTTCATTTTTGACAATTTCCAATTTTCCTAGATTCATATTTCATACATTTCATGTACTGATAATTAATGGATGTTATAACTGTTTCTCCTCATTTTGAGTTGTTTCCCATCAGAAAATGCAGGTCCTGAAAACTTTATTCCATTTGTGTCATCATGGTCAACTGTACTTTGAGGAGGCAGCTCTTCCCCAGTTGTATTTTGAGTGCTTTTTAACCTGGGGTTCATTTTCCGGCACTGTACCTGACAATGTTCTGGTGCTCTTCGTCATGTTTTAACATTCAATATTCTGTTGCTGAGAGTATTCCACTGCTATTCATAAGCTGTTCAGTAATTAAGTATTTGGAATTAATATGTCTCTCCTTAGTCTGTCTTAGCCTGGAAACTGGTCCACCATGGATGATCCTGATGGGATTTTAAATACTGGTGACATAGCTTCTGGAATCACAACAACATGCAAGCCACCACAGTGTGGCAAAGAGACAGACAAATGGTGGTCACTGTCGCTTACTCACCTAATATTGTCACCTTCTTCTTACACAGTTTAGATTTTAGAATTCACTATTTTAATCAATTTTTTGCAAATACTCTCAACTCCTTCACCTCTCTTTCACACCCCTGGCAAACCCCCAACCCTGACTAAATACCACTCTGTCTCCCTACCTTCCACATGTTTCAAAGGAGTAGTACCTAGGTGAAGCCCACAATCATGCTGACTGGGCTCACTTTAAAATAATGAGCATTGCCCTCATGCGGGCCCTTAGTGCTACCTGCTAATTCAACTAATTTTCTTAAACCATCCACTCACTTGCTCCCCTAATGCTGCACTCTCAGCCAATGACCTAGGTTCTTATTTTGCTGAGAAACATGAATCAATTGTGAAAAAATGTTCCCACAGACCTGTCACAAAGCCATCTGCATCTGTACTTGTATACTGGGTCATCTTCCCCATTCTGTGGATATAACTTCTGAGCTCTTTCTTAAGGACTTTTCCTTGTGCTCTGAATTCTACTTTTCTTCTTTACTCCTAAACTTCACTCGGGAAATGGCCTTTTCACTCTAAAGACCATTTCTCATTAGCATACAAAAAATGTTGTTGTTGTTCAGTGCCTTCAAGTCAGTTCCAACCCACAGCAACCCTGTATAGAGTTTCCAAGGAGTGGCTGGTGAGCTTGAAGTGCCAACCTTGCAGTTCAAACTGACTTTGCAGTCCAGCACATTAATCCACAGCACCATGCCAGGAATCCAAAATACTGTATAGTTCCTATTTAAAGAAGGAAATCCTTCCTTGACCTCACATAACCCTTTAGTTACGGTCTCATTTATTTTTCTTATTTTACTAAAAAAAGTTCTTTAAAACGGGTTTATATTCTCACTCTATCCATTTGCTACACAATTACATTATTTCCCTGGAGATCTTGTTAATCTCTTGAACCTATTCTAATCAGGCTCTTGTCTCTATATTGAAACAGCTTTTTTTCATGGTCCCAAAGTGACCTCACATTTTCAAAACTAAAGGCTAATTCTTAGTTTTCATCTTACTTAGCCCCAAGAGTATTTGCCACAACTCATTACTCCTCCGGTCTTCAAACGATATCTCCACTTGACTCCAGAACATCACATTCTCTTGGTTCCTTCCTGTTTTTCCAGTTGCATCTTTTCAGTTTCTTGATTGGTTGACCCTTGCTTGTCATCCTAAACACTGAACTTTGGAATCATTTGACCTCTTTTTTGGTCTTTCTACACTTACACTACTATCTAAATCAGACCCACAGTTATAGTCTCCATGCTGGAATGATTCCCAAATTTCTGTTATCAGCCTAGATCCCTTCAGTTTAAAATAGCTGACTGCCTATTGAGTATCAACACGTGTTTTTTTCATAAATCAGAAATCCAACCCCTGCCATTAACTTGATTCCAACTCATATCAAGTATATAGGGTTTATAAGAGTGCAAATCTTTACAGGAGCAGACATTTTTGTCTTTCTCCTGAGGAGCAACTGATGGGTTTGAATCACTGACCTTGACTTTAGCAGCCCAATGCTTACTTCATCAGGGCTCCTTATGATGATGGTGGTGGTGGTGTGCCCCAGTCAGTTCTTACTAATTAGTAATCCTGTTTAGGGTTTCTGAGGCTGTAAATCTTTTCAGAAGCAGAAAGCTTCATCCTTCTCTGATGGAGCACCTGGTAGATCTGAACTACTGATCTTGTGTTAGCAGGCTAGCTTGTAATCCACTATACTACAGGGCTCCTTAGGACTTCTTATTGTTGTTGTTGTTGTTAAGTGCCATTGAGTCAGTTCCAACTTATAACACCCCTGTACAGGGTTTCCAAGGTTCAAACTGAACTTGTGGTATAGTGGTTTATCTCCTAGCATCACACCAGGACTCCTTATGTTGTTGTTGTTGTTGATATTAAGTGCCATTGACTTGGTTCCAACTCATAGCGAGCCTGTATAGGGTTTCCGATGAGTAACTGGTGAGTTTGAGCAGCCGGCCTTGCAGTTCAAACTGACTTTCAAGTCCAGTGCTTACAGTGCAGCTCTGCACCAGCATTCTTGATGGTCATGTTGTTGTTGTTATGTGCTGTGGAGTCGGTTCTGACTTACATGCAGTTGTAAATCTTTATGGGAGGAGAAAGCCTCATTTTTTTCCCGTGGAACAGCTGCTAGTTTCGAACTGCTGACCATTAGTTTAGCAGCCCAACCCGTAATCACTACATTACCAGAGCTCCTCGAACTCCTTATTTTGTTGTTGTTAGGTGACATCAAGTCAATACCATCTCATAGCAACCCTATGCACAACAGAACGAAACTCTGCCCGGTCCTGGGTTAACCTCACCATTGTTACCATGCTTCAGCCCATCAATGCTACCACTTTAGCAATCCATCTTGCTGGGAGTCATCCTCTTTTTCTTTGACCCTCCACTTTACCAAACATGATATCCTTCTCCGGTGACTGTTCCCTCCTGACAATATGTCCGAAGTAGGAAAGACAAAGTTTAGCCATCTTGGCCTCTAAGGAACACTCTGGCTGCACTTCTTCCAACACAGATCTGTTGGTTCTTTTGGCAGTCCATGGCACTTTCAATATTCTCCTCCAACACTGTAACTCAAATGCTTCAATTCTTCTATGATATTCCTTATTCACTGTCCAGCTTTCGCATGCATATGAGGTTATTGGAAATACCATGGCTTGGGTCAGGCATACCTTAGTCCTCAAGCTGACATCTTTGCTCTTCAACTCTTTAAAAAGTTCTTGTGCAGCAGATTTGCCTAATGCAATACGTCGTTTGATTTCTTGGCTGCTGCTTCCATGAGTGTTGATAGCTGATCCAAGAAAAATGAAGTCCTTGACAGCTTCAATCTGTTCTCTATTGATAAGAATGTTGCTTATTGGTCCAGGGGTGAGGATTTTGTTTTCTTTACATTTAGGCACCTTAAAATGTATGTGTTCACAAGCAAACTCTTGATTCATTCCAAGCTAATCTGCTATTGCTTCACTAGTTTCCATCTCAGGAAATTGAATTTTAATTCTTCCAGTTGCTTGGAACAATAACCTTGGAGTCATCCATCTCTCACACATTACATCCAATCTATCAGCAAAATCTATGTCTAATGTTTATAATAAAGTAAAATTAAAATTAAATATTTAAGATAGCAATCCATTTTTTTATCTGAGGGAAATTGTTTCCCCTATAAATGAACAAAAATCGTCATTTCTTGCAGTTTCATGAATTATAACAGATGCACATGAGCCCAATCATATCTGGGAATGTAAGTAACTACTTATATATTATTTTTAGAGTAAAATTGTTGCAAATACCATTGAAATCTCACCAACATGAAACCCTAAGCTATTAACTCAAAAATATCTGATAAACACATGGTTCTCAATAGTCCATCTCATTGACATTTGCCTCTATAGTTAGTCTTTGGTAGTGGTAGTCCCTTCCAGAGATACATGTTCAGATTAAAGATGTGGAGTCTGTAATTTACTTAATTAGCTTTCCATTGGCATAAAGTGCCTAAGTTAAAGAAAAGTAATTTTTTGCTAAAGTTTTTGATCACATATCCTAAGTGCTTTTAAATTTTTAGTTTAAAGTATCATTCTGTTGCTCCTGGAAAAAAAAATTGTTATGAGAAGATGTCAAGATTTCCTCGTTTCCAAATTGTCATAGAAAGTGTAGGAAACTCAAAAAGCTCCACAGAACACAAAATTGCTTTTGTACTCAACTCCTCTCTGGATTAAGCTGTCACCACATTTACATATTTTTAACACTTTGTTTGCCAGCTCATTAATCTGATAAGAAAATAAACTAAGAATTGAACAAACAATCCTCTTCTGTAATAACAGGCAGTATTCTTTTCGAAGGGTTTGATCAAAGGTAAATAAATAAATAGATAGAATTATCCAAATTAATTGAATTTCATTCTTATCTCAAGATGCTGTTCCCCACAGACAGTTTTGGAAAACAATGCTGCTCTTGTATTTGCTTGAATATAATAAATCTATGTAAGTCTTGAGGTATCATCTTGTACTTTTCAAGAAACAAAATGCACTCAATTGAAAATGTTTATTTCTAAAGGAAAAAACTGATTCCATTCAGATGTTTGTGAAAGTAAACATAGTCAGCAGAATTTATGGGAAAAAAAGAGAAAAGATGGTCCTGGGATAGTTTAAATCCCAAAGGAAGAGTAAGACACATTTGCTTAGCAAGAATTCCCACCAGAAACAAGGACACATGCATTTGAGACAACTGAAAACTGAATGGAACCCAAAAACAATAGACAGATAAGGAGGTTCAGATGAACAAAAAAAATTATGGTGTTTATTATTATTATTATTATTACAGTCTTACAACTACAGTTTAGGGCAATATTGCAGTGATAACTTTTTAAACTTCATTCAAATATGAAGGTTGTTTAAAATATTTACATTAGTATTTCAATAAATAAATTTTGAAAGGAGCTAAAAACTCTCAGGATGAAATACTTGTTTGAACTTCCCTATGGAAGAACACCCCTGTTAGCATTCTAAGGAAGAGTAGTAGTTAAGTAGAGATTGTTACATCTGCTTGCCTCTTCAAATACTCTGTATTTAAATCACCACCAGTTGAATACTATACTTCCTGAACCATTGGAGTAGGACACAGCCTGACAGATAGTAATCTTCTAGCATGGGAGTAGTGATAATTCATTTGAAATACGTTGTTGCTGTTGCTATGTGCCATGGAGTCGATTCTGTCTCACAGCGACCCTGCTGCACACAACAGATCGAAACACTGCCTGTCCTAGGCAATCCTCAATGCTATATTTTTGTTGATGTGGCTCAAATAATCTTAAAACTTAGTGTAATCCTATGTAAAATCTAAAGCAGTTATTATTAGCTTGCCAATTAATTATAAACTTCATAGAACAAAACGAGAAAGAAGAGCCTATGGAGTTGTGTGAAGAACAAATTTATCTTATCAGATGTTAACATTTGCCAAAATAATTGTAGTAATGAAAATGTTTTGGAACAAGAATAGATATACTAGAGAGCCCAAGAAAACACATAGTTAAAAGAAGTGAGTATATGTGTGAAAATACAACTGTTCAAGAAAACACAATAAATTAAAAATGCAAAAGTAGGAAAAAAATTATTCAATAAATGGATGTCTGGAAAATTGGTCAATTGTTTGTAAGGGGGGAAAAAATTCCAGCTGCATTATAAACTTAAATATTGAAAAAGTCAATGCAGAAAAATGCAAGCTAGGAGAAAATGTAGATAAATACTCATCAATGCTTTATACTTAAAAAAGTAATTAAGCTTCAAGAAATGCAAAAGTTTATAAATACTTAATTCAATTATTTTCAAGTACAATCAAGACAGCCATTATCAAAATTTAAATCAAAATCATTTTTAAAGTAAAAATTAAGCACTGAAAAAAAATGCAGCAATTTCAAATCTCCAACACGAACCCATAATAAACACATCACACTAAATTAAAATACAAAAGAATGGATCGTTCATAAAAACAATAATTCATACATATTAAACATATGAAATAAATAAGCTCCCTAATAATCAAATAATAGGAAAATAAGAAAACTTTTTCCAATAAAAAATATATAGTTAAGTTTATAAATTTATAAATTTTATAAATTATATATGATGTCCAGAGAAAAGACATCATGCTAGGTAGGGTGGAGGGTCAGGGAAAAAGAGAAAGACTCTCAACCAGATGGGTTGGTAGTAATGGGCTCAAGCTTAACAACAATTGTGAGGGTGGCACAGGACCTGGCAGTGTTTCGTTCTGTTGTGCACAGGTGGCTATGAGTCAGAATCAACTCAACAACACCTAACAATAACAACAACAAATATGTGTATTTGTTCTGAGTAGTGGCTGATGGGTTTTAATTGCCGACCTATGGTTACCAATCCAGTGGTTATCCTATAAGTATCACATCAGGACTCATGCTTAATGACACTGTTCAGAATAGCAAAAGTAGAAAAAAGAAGAAAAAATCACAATTGGCATTACAAATTGATTTAAAAAACAAACAAAAAACACTTTCTAAAAGAAATATATACATGCAATTATCACAACGTTTTTATAATAAAATCAAAACTAAAACAACTTAAATGCTTAAAAATAAGTAAATAATTAAATAAATAACTATAGCAAGATTTGGGTAATATTGGATAATTAGATGCATTTGGGTATTATTTTGGAGGAAAATTCATGGTAAGTTACTTTTTTAGGTACCAAAACCATTATAATATAATCCCAATAAAACACACACACCTGTGTAGAAAAAATAGCTAAATATGTTACTTGTAATATTTTATTATTTCAGATTGTTTTATCATTTTTTTTATTTCTCAAAGTATGTACAAGGGATATGTATAACTATTTGTTAAGGCTATTAAAGTAACATTACACGCTTGAACTTCAGTAGCATTATGGGATACTCAGTTCCTGTTCTCAAGAAGTTTATACTTTTAATCCATACAAGCAAGTAGCCATCTAAGGCACAACTATTTTATGTTTACTCATCTGAAAAAAGGAAACCAAAGACTCATAGAAGAAAAATTATTATTATTATTATTATTTAAGTCTACAAGATTAAAGTCGGCATAGACCTCATCTACCCTGAAATGAGAAGAACTAGATGGCTACCTACACCAACTTTTCTGATTTTCTGATTGTTTTTGTTGTTAAGTGCCGTGGAGTCAGTTCCGACTCATGGCGACCCTGTACCGGGTTTCCGAAGCTGTAAATCTTTACGGGAGCAGAAAGCCTCATCTTTCTCCCACGGAACAGCTGGTAGTTTCGAACTGCTGACCTTGCGGTTCTCAGCCCGATTTGTAACCACTACGCTGCCAGAGCTTCTTGATTAGTGACACAATAAATGGATTCTGATCATCTCAAAGTCTTGAACAGTTCGGATTTATTGGGCCAGTTGAGATCAGAGCACTCTTCAACATACATATGACAGCATAGATTCAAGTATCAAAATATGAACTAATTTGTATTTTAGGATTCAAAGTCATTATGGCTTAAAAGAGTCAAGGAAGGGATGCTACATTAGGTTTTGTTTTTGTTTTGTTTTTTTAAGACAGAAGAGATGATTTATTATACACGTTACATTCAGCCACAACAGAACAGAATTAGTCCAGAATGTCATAGGGCCAGGACAAAGGGTCAAAACGAACTGAATTGGGACAGCAAGGTGGGTCTCAGCTGTTCGTAGCATTCGTCGAATGGCGATGGAAGTTCTAGACCCACTGAGCCTTAAGTTCTAGATAGTAGCATGTAGTCAACTTGCACTAGTGTCGCGGCCTCCAGCATTCTACATTCCTGCTGCTGTGGCTTCCGTGGGTGCACACACTAGCCTTTACTTGGACCTCTTCCTCATCTTTCTTCTTTTGCGCTTCAGCCTGCACATTCGCTTCTTCCTCCACTTGGCTCTCATGGCTCGGAGCCTTCTAATAGATGGCGCTAAGGCCGAGAGAGCTCTACATTAGGCTTTGAAGAAAAAAAATACTTTGTCTAATGAGAACTGGGAAGCCAAAGACTTGAGAGGAGACGGAACTGAATACGACATATCGAAGAGGCAATGACAACACACACCTGACACTATATTCTAAAAGCTTTAGCTTCTTGGTGCTTATTTTAAAGTTGTAAAGTATCTGGAAAATATAAACAAATGGACTAATAACATTTCAAGCTAAGCATTCAAGTCTTGCCTTCTGTAACAGAAGTTCTATAGCAGTCCACCTCTGCGAAGGAGATAAAACTCATTTTTAAAGCTGAAAAACATATTGTTTAAATGTACATGCATTCTAAAATTGGTGCATCATTATAGATAGTCAACAAGTTTGGCATTGTGGCTACATTTGAATTCCTTACAAACAAATGGAATTGCCCACTGCTAAATAACGGGTGTGGTGAGCAGGACTCATATATGTACTATGCAGGAAAGATAGAACTTTCCCATGACCTGAAGAGACTCTACAAAATGACCACAGATGGTTTATACCAGAAAAGCTGGAAAAATTATATGAAGGCCTGTGAAAAATCTTAGTTTGGGGGAAAAAAATAAGAGGAAACAAATAAATAAGAGGTCATGAGCAAACTCCAAATTAAAGGAAGTTTTTCTGAATCAGCCTCTCTAGGATGTTAACATATGGACTTTCTAAATCACAAAGGTCTGGACAGAAGATGAGAACAGAATCAGTTCCAAATCCTGGAGTTTTATTATTCCATTGTTACGCACTAGAAAGATTTATGGGAGCCTCTCCCAAAAATGTTTTGAGTGGAATAAAGAAATGGCTTGTTCTCACTGGACCTTTTTATAAAGAAGCAGTGCAGCTAGCCAAGAAGAGATTGAGTGAAAGGTTGGCGACCAGAACGCTAATGATTCTGATAGCTAATATCACAGGGTTGTTAGTTTCTTTATCTGTGATATGAAGACAGTGTTTGAAAACAGAGTTATCACAACTGATCCTAAATAATGTGAATATATTGCTGCACTGTTCAGAATGATTAAAACATGGCACTGTGGTTAATGCGTTAAACTGTAAAGTCGCTTTGAACCACAAGGTCGGTGGTTCAAGCTCACCAGCTGCTCCTTGGAAGCCCTATACAGAGTCACCGTGGGTCGGAACCCACTCGACAGCACTTAACAACAATTGTAAAACTCTAAGTAGTATTGGATAGCCTGTAGACCAGAGGACAAGCCTAATGCTTTCTGCAGTCATAGATTATACACTGTTAGAGCTAGAATTCACAGCAACATTATCTGGCATTGATTGGATGCACACTAACATCAGACTTGAGGTAACCAATATGTTCTTTATAAAAACCAGTTGCCGTCCTGCCAACTCTGATCATGGTAACCCCATGTGTGTCAGAGTAGAAATGTGTTCCATAGGGTTTGTGATAGCTGATTCTTTCTTCTCTTTCTCCTCCTCTTCTTTTTTTCCTTTTTCTTCTGAGGTGTCCCTGAATAGACTCAAACTCCCAATCTTTCAGTTAACTGAGCATGTTAACTTCTTGTACAACCCAAGGACATTATTGATAAGATAAATAATAATTTGGGGTAAACTCTGTCTCTCTGAGTTATAGAATAATTTACAGAAGAGAAAAACTCAAAGTTTAGAGAAATTAAGTCACTTTCAGAAATGAGATAGCTAAGTGGCAGAGCTGAGAGGTAAACACAGGGCTGCAGATTGCAATATTGTGCTTGTACCAACCCCTGCAACAGAATGGAGCTGGGACCAAGAAAGTTTAAGCATTTTCCAAGTAAGTACTTGGAAAGATCTATCTAATATCATATTATCAATAAATACACAAACCAAACCAAACCCAAGGTCATCAGTCAATCCGGACTCACAGCAGCTCTGTAGGAAGATGAGAACTGCTCTATAGAGTTTCCAAGCCTAAAGCTTTATGGAAGTATACTGTCTTATCTTTCTCCCACAGAATGGTTCAAACCATTGACCTTTCAGTTAGCAGTCCAACACTTAACCTACTGAATCACCAGGGCTCTTTATAACTGTACCTATACCTATATGAGTAGCTGCACATGTATCTGGTCTGTGACTATATCAATATCTATTTCTATATCCACACACACTGAATTGACCATCAGAGAGAAAGTATAGAGATTCAAACAAAATCAAACTAACAAATTATTAGAAAACAATCATATTTATATGTTGTTGTTAAGTGTTGTCAAGCTGATTCCAACCCATAGTGACCCTGTATAGGGTTTCCAAGGAGCAGCTGGTGAGTTTGAACCACCAATGGACCTTGCAGTTCAAAAAGACTTTGCAGTCTGATGCATTAGGCCATAGTACCACGTTATATTTCAATATCACTGAGATGTTTAGAATACTTGACAATGCAATCTCAAGATATCAGTGAGTGTTACTACTATGCTGAATGTTGGTGTGAGGAAAAAATACACTTTTTTCCATCACAATCAAAAAGCAATAAATAACTGAATCACATTGAGGAAGTTTTTAACAGGTAGTCATTAAGAAATTAAGGAATCAGCTGGTCTGGATTGAGTCCTGGTGCCCAGATTGTGAGACATTTGGTCTTATTCAGTGCTGTACCTTAAATGCCTAGTAAAGGATCTGACATTTAATATAGGAGTAATAAAAGTTTGTTGAATTTTTAGCACTTCATTCATTTTTCCATAAAATGGTGGCTGACTCTGTTTCTCACACACACACACCTGTATACACACAGTCACACACTTTGTCAGAGAAGAGTGTAGCAAGATATTTCTGTTCTTTTATTTCCCTTTGTTGGTCATTCATGAGAGTAATTGCTTCTTTTAAGGCAATGACATTTGAAATGCAGCATAAAAGCTACATAACAGTGTAACTGTGGATTAAAATAGATCCAATAAGCACAATTAAGAAATTCACATTTTGAGTCTAAAAAAGTCAGTTTGTTTACTTAGACCACATTAAATTATTTCATTTTGCTTCGTTCCCTGTAGATCTGTAAGGTTTGAGTGTCTTTGGTTATCATATATTTTCAAAAAAAGTTGAGGAACAATTGGGATGGTGCCCTCAAACTATGTAAGAAGCACAAAGTTTCTTGAATAGTCTCTGACATCTGCCTCTCTGAGTTTATGGACAAACAAATAACATTGTTAGCATCAAAGAAAATAAAAAATACTGCAAGAAAAAAATTACATATTTAAGAGCATCCTTAACCACCAAATTGAATGATTGAGTAATTTGGAATAGAGGAAACAATGAACAAGAAAAAAGTTGTAAATCTTGGAGCATGATCCTGAAATAGTCTAAAAGACTTAGATTAGAATTCTGTTTTTATTACTCACAACCTAGATAATTTAGCAAAAATACTTTGAACTCCTTCAACTGTAGTTTCCTTAAATTTAATTGAGACACTTAAAATAGATCATTAAGTCCTTTTTAATTCTAAAACACTGTGATGTTATCATCGTAAGGACAAAAAAGATATCTAGAAATATGAACTGCATTGTAAAACTCATTTAGTATGTAATTTGTTTACCCAACAACAATGAACACTATTTATTGAGCAATGATAAATTTTCTAACAATTTTCTGGCATTTTGTATGTGTAAAAACACTCAGTATTTTTAACATCTCTCTGAGAGAAGTAAACTTATGTATTTACTAAGACAGTTTCATAAAGTCTAACAGATTATTAAGTCAAAAGCATGTGGTAAACCAGTAGTTATTTTGTGGCAGCAAATGTGTCATTCTGATAGAACCAGAGTACTAAAAATGAATACAAGCTGTATTTCTCCAGGGAAAAATTAAAGAGTTGTTTAATTTCTCTTTATCACTTTCATTATGGAAAAGTCTGTTCTGCTGATGCTTGTATACTGTGAATCCTAGGAATGAGGGAAGCTTTAGTTGGTAACATCTTACCAAAAGGGGGAAAATATTTTCTACTGTGAAAAACATGGTAAATGCAGACAATAAACCAAATAGACTATAAAATATAAGTTATAGACATATTGTTCAACAATGTGCAAAGATTGCCATCAGAGAAAATAAACTATAAAAAGAAGACTTAGCAATCAATATTAAGTCTAAATAGTCCAATAGAACAAAACAGTAAATACCAACTATATCTCATTTGCATACAAGATTGAATTAAGACAAACCAGGATTGCACATTATATGAGAACATGCAGTTATTCAGTAAATAATGCAAGGACAATACATTTGGATCATTATTAATCATGGTAATCTAAAGACCTAGAAGAGCCAATCTACAGAGGAAAAAGAAAATTTACAATACTTGACTTTCAGATATATATAAATCTAATGCAATCAACAGTGGATCTATTGTATTGACATCAAGCTAGACAAACAGATTGAAGGAACAGAGCAGAGAAGCCAGAAATAGACACACATATGCATATGGTCAATTGATTTTTTACAAAGTTGCAAAGGCAACTTAATGGGGAAAGAGCAATGTTTTCAACAAATGATGCTGGGAAATTGGATATCCACATGCAAATGGAATGCAGCTCATCTGTCACTTTGTCCTACTCTGGTACCTTACATATTGCTGTGGTGCTAGAAGCTAGGCAATAGTATTTTAAATACCAGCAGGGTCACTCATGGTGGACAGATTTCAGCAGTACTTTCAGAATAAGAAAGACTTGGAAGAAGGAGAAACACTGCTTCTAAATGTTTAGCTACTAAAAACCTTATGAATAGCAGTGGAATATTGTCAGATGTATTACAGGAAGATTAAACATTATGAATAACAGCAAAATATTGTCAGATATAATGCCAGCAAAATATTGTCAGATATAATGAGTCCCTCAGGTTGAAAGCCACTCAAAATGCTACTGGAGAAGAGTTGCCTCTTCAAAACAGAGTTGACCATACACACAAGCCTCACCAGATAGAATACACAGGAATAAAATTGAGTACATCTGTGGGAAGAAACTACAGAAAAGCTTAATATCATTAGTCAAAACCAAGACAGAAGCAGACTGTTGCTCACACACAAGTTCAGACTGAAGCTGAAGAAAATTGAAGCAAATCCATGCAATCCAAAACATGGCCCTGAACAACTGGGAAAAAATGAGAAAGTACAAAAGCTGAACCAGAAATTTTCAACATGCAGCTCAAGAAGACAAAATAAAGTATTATAATAAAATGTACAAAGACGTGCAGTTAGAAAAGGAAAAACGTTTTTTGAAAGAACTGAAGAGAAGATTCAAAGCTTGACTTGCAATATTGAAGGACTCTGGTGTGGTGTTATATAGTCGGCACTTGACTCCTAACTACAAGGTCAGTGGTTCAAATTCACCAACCACTCCTTGGAAACCCTATATAAGGTCACCATAAATCAGAACTGACTTGATGACACTTAACTTAAAAAATTCAATGGGAAAAAATTGAATGATCCAAAAATACTCCAAAGAAAAAGGAAGGAATTCATAGAGTCACTGTACCAAAGAGAAATCATGGCTATTCAACTAAATCAAGAGATAACATATGACCAAGAACCTATGGTACTGAAGGAAAAAGTCTAAGTTGCGCTGAAGATATTGATGTAAAACAAGGGTCCAGGAGTTACAGAATACAAATTGAGATTCAACAAACTGATGCAGCTCTAGAGGCATTCACTTGTCAATTCCAAGAAATTTGGAAGACAGCTACCTGGACAACCGATGGGAAGAGATGCATATTTGTGCCCTTTCCAGTGACTACAGCCTTCAGTATGGATTGCACCTCAATGTAAAGAAAACCAAAATCATCACCACTACACCTTTAAATAGCATCATGATAAATGGAGGAGAGATTGAAGTTACCAAAGACTTTATTTTGCTTAAATCCACAGTCAACACTCAAGAAAGGAGCAGTCAAGAAATCAAATGAAGTACTACATTAGGCAAATCTACTGCACAAGACCTCTTTAATGGTCTTATACAGTATTATCTAATACAAGAAATTTATCTTTTTCATCGTATGCAAAAATAAATTAAAAATGAACCATAGACTTAAATGCAAAAGTTCAAATGATAAAACTTGAAAAGCAAATAACAACAAAAAAAATCTTTTTGACGTTTCTTATTGTTGTTAGGCAATGTAGAGTTGGTTCTGATTCCTAATGACCCTATCCACAATAAAAGGAAATGCTGCTGGGTCATGTACCATCCTCACAATTATTATATTTAGTCCCTTGTTTTTGCCACTGTGTCAATCCATCTTGTTGGTCTTCCTCTTCCTCCACTTTATCAAGCATGGTGTCCCTTTCCATGGACTCATTCCCCAGATAACGTGTCCAGAATATAAGAGAGGAAGGCTTACCATCCATCATCTCCTCCAGTGAGTATTCTGGAGGCACTTCCTCCAACAGATTTGTTTGTTCTACTGGCAATCCATGGAACTTTTAATGTTCTTCTCAAACCTCGCAATTAAAATGCATCAATTCTTCTATGGTCTTCCTTATTGGATTTCCAACTTGCATACAGTTTCACATGAGTATGATGTTGTTAAGTGCCTTCAAGTCAGTTCTGACTCATAACTACCCTGTATAGGGTTTCTGAGGAGCAGCTGGTGAGTTTTGAACCACCGAGCTTTCGTTTCAGTGCTTATCCTACAACACCACAGCAGGACTCCTACAAATTCCCAGTTTGTGGTCCAGTGCTTATCCTAACATGCCACACTGAAAATACCATGATTTGGATCCAGCACACCTTAGTCCTCAAACTGACATCTTTGCTCTTGAACACTTTACTGAGGATTTTTGGAGCAGATTTGCCTAATGCAATACATCACTTTGATTTCTTGACTGTTGCTTCTATGAGTATTTGTTGGGAGCAACTGAACTGAAGGTTTCAGACTTGGAGGCAGTTTAACTAAAGGATTACAACTAAACAGTTGTGGTCCAGAAAAGCAGGCTGCTCCCAGGTCAGGCTGCCCCCTGAGGAACTTGCAAAGCCTGCCTCAAGGAACAAGGAATTTGCAAAGTCTTTCCTTGTATGCAGCCATGGCCTTAGTTAGGCTGCAAAAACATCTAGCTGCCTTTATCTTTGTTTCCCTAGCAACTACATTCTTCTGATAAAGTCCCACTTTCTGCATTCATCAATAACACCAGATACAGTCTTTTCCTTGCCCCCAGCACCTCCTTTGACTTGTGTATATAATAAACGTGCTGAAAGTAAGTCGTTGCCGCAGTATCACCATCAGAGTGCTGCCTCCAACCTGGTCCCAACTTTACTTATTTCAATTGTGTCTTTCTTTTGTTTCTCATCTCCTGTCACCCTTACTCGGGTTTAATCTCTCCTTGTGGGTTGCAGAGTATAGTCACTTGACGGATGTGACAAGTATTGATTGTGGATCCAAGCAAAATTAAGTCTCTGACACCTTCAATATTTTCTCCATTTATCTAGATGTTATTTATTGGTTCAGTTGTGAGGATTACTGCTTTCTTAACATGAAGGTGCAATCTATACTAAAGGTTGTAGTCTTTGATCTTCATTAATAAGTGTTTAAGCCTCTTCGCTTTCCGCAAGCAAGATTGTATTATCTGCATCTCGCAGGTTGTGAATGAGTCGTCCTCAAATCCTGATGTAATCTTTTCCTTCATGCAGCTTTTAAGATCATTTGCTTACCATGCAGATTGAACCACCCTTCCTCTGTCAGTTTGTCATACCATGCCATCAGTATTTAAATACTAGCAGGTCACCCACAGTGGAGAGGTTTCAGCTGAGCTTCCAGACTAAGACAGTATAGGAAAAAGGATAGGCAGACTTTTTCTGAATTACTAGCCACTGAAAATCTATGAATAGCAATGAACATTATCTGATAACACCATAATATTGAATATTGTAACATGATGAATAACACCAGAATGTAGTCATAGTGCCAGAAGATTAGACCCTCAGGTTGGAAGGCACTTAAAATATGACTGAGAAAGAGCTGCTTCCTCAAAGTGGAGTTGACCATGATGACACAAATGGAATAAAGCTTTCATAACCTTCATTTGTTGATGGGGCTCAACTCAAAATGAGGAGAAACCGTTTCAAACATCCATTAATAATTGGAATATGGAATACACAAAGTATGAATCTAGGAAAGTTGGAATTTCAAAAATGAAATGAAATGCGTAAACATCAATATCCTAGGCATTAATGAGCTCAGAAGGACTGGTATTGGCCATTCTGAATCTGACAATCACATGGGTTACTATGCTAGGAGTGACAAATCGAAGAGAAATGGTGTCACACTCATCAGTAAAAAGAATGAACATTTCAAGTTCTGTCTTAATGTACAATGAAGTTTGTGACAGGATAATATCCATACGTTTTCAAATGTTGTGTGTTAATGCACTGGATTATTGCAAGGTAGATTTGAACTGCAATGTTGGTGGTTCGAGTTCACCAGCGACTCCTCAGAAATCCTATACAGTATTTTGTTAGTCAGAACCAACTCAGCAGCACTTAACAATAACAACAACAATAACAAGTAAGACAGGTTAATACCACTAATATTCACATTTGCTCACCAACCACTCAAACCAGTGACAATGAAATTGAAGGATTCTATCAACTTCTTCAGTCTGAAATTGATCAAGCATGCAATCAAGATATATTGATAATTACTGGTGATTGGAATGCAAAATTGAAATCAAACAGGATGAATAAGTAGTTGGAAAATGTGGCCTTGGTCATAGAAACGATGGTAGAGATCACATGAAAGAATTTTGCAAGAATGACTTATTCATTGCAAATACTTTTCTAAACAACATAAAAGACTACACGTGGACCTCACCAGACAGAATACACAGAAATAAAATTGACAATATCTGTGAAGAGGACTTGAAATATTTACTGATGGAATAAAAAACTACAGCCTTCAGTATTAAAGTCACTTCAGTGTAAAGAAAACAAAAATCCTCACAACTGGACTAATAAATAACATCATGATAAACGGAAAAAAAGATTGAAGTTGTCAAAGACTTCATTGTACTTGTATCCACAATTAACATTCATGGAAACAGCCATCAAGAAATTTTAAAAGTATTGCATTAGGCAAACCTGCTGCAAAAAACCTTTTTAAAGTGTTAAAGAGCAAAGATGGTCAATTTGAGGACTGAGGTGCACCTAACCTAAGCCACTATATTTTCAATAGCTTCATATGCATGTGACATTTGAAGAATGAATAAGGAAGACCATAAAATTGATGCATTTGAATTCTGTTTTTGGAGAAGAACATTGAATGTACCTTGGACTGCCAGAAAGACAAACAAAACTGTCTTGGAAGAACAGCCAGAAAGCTTCTTAGAAGTGAAGATGGTGAGCCTTTGTCTCTTTGGACATGTTATCAGGAGGGACCATTCCTGGAGAAGGACATCATGCTTGGTAAAGTGGAGGATCAGCAAAAAAGAGGAAGATCTCTATCAATATGGATTGACATAGTGGCGGCAACAATGGACTCAAACAGAGCAACAATCGTGAGGACAGCAAAGGACTGGGCAGTGTTTCCTTCTGTTGTACATAGGGTTGCTATGAGTCAGAATCAACTTGACAGCACCTAACGTCAACAGAAACAACAGCCTTTCAGATGTCCTTCTGTTGTCGTTTGGAAGCTCTGCTGAAACCTATCCACCATGGGTGACCCTGTTGGTATTTAAGATACTAATGGCAGAGCGTCAACATTACAGCAACACACGAATCAACACAGTTCTGGAGTTGAAAAAAGCCCTGAAAGTTCATCTCTGCTGTAGCTAGAATACGTTCAACAACTTCTTCTAAGCTAGTGAAAAAAATGGTACAGATAAGCCCCATTAACTAAAAATACAATAAATGGCAGAAATCACATATTTCAAGCTATTTTTCCTTGTGTCTTAGATTTTGGCACATGTTTGGTTTAAAAACAAAACAACTTCAGCAATCCAAAATTAAAGCATAATATCCAAGCACTTTTTGTTCGGCAACAATTACAGATTTTCCCATCGTTAGAATATTTCCATCGCTGTTTTTAAGGCCCCCCAAAAAAGTTAAATCAAAGATTTTTGCTTTTCTAGCTGAAACATTAACTTAGAAATTCATGATATTACATCAAAAGAAATTATTTTCAGAGAATATAAGAAGAAAACGTCTGACAAAGAAAATATGCTATATTAAAGCAAGTGCAAAATGAGTAAATAAGGTGATGATTGAGTGAAATAGAGACTAATGTCACCTAAGCCCTTGCCATGTGTAGGGTCCACTTCATCTTTAAGTAACGTCACTTCCTCACCTCTAGTGGGGTCATACCAAGATGTGACAAAATGACTGCTTATGACATATGCACAGCCAGAACCAGAAACTTACAAGATCTTGATCTCTTTCTCACTTCCTCTTTAAATATATGAGAATTCTATATAGAGTCACCTGTCATAAGCAGTTATATACATATGTTTTGCTCCTTGGAAACTCTATTTAGGGTCACTATGAATCAGAATCGACTTGATGGTACTTAACAACAATAACATAAACCAGTTACTAAGGAGCCTGGTGGGGCAGCAATGACCTAAACACTTTTCGGCTGCTAACAAAAAGTTTGATAGTTTGAATTCACCCAGGGATTCTGAGGGAGAAAGACCTGGTGATAACTCCTGTCAAGATTTCAAACCAAAACCAAACCCACTATCATCAAGTTGATCCCACTAACAGTTGCCCTGTAGGACAAAGTAAAACTGTTCCCTAGAGTCTCCAAAATGTGAATCTTAACACAAGCAGGCAACCTCATCTTTCTCTGATGGAGCTCTGGTTGGTTTGAACCACCAAACTTGAAGTAAGTAGTCTACTACTTAATCCACTGTGCCACCAGGTCTCCTTCTGTACCCAAAGGTAGTTCTACTCTGTTACATGAGGTTGCTATGAGTTTAAATCAACTCCATATAACATCTATCAATAACAAAAAACCCTTTGCTGGGATCAGTCTGACCCTGTGTGTGTCAGAAATGTGTTCCATAGAGTTTTCAATGGCTGATTTTTCAGCAATAGATCATTATGACTGTCTCCCAAAGCATTTCTGCATGGATTCAAACTTCCAGCCAAGGGTGTTGACCATTTGCACCACCCAGGAACTTTCTACATAGAGACTTTTATCATACATCTCCTTAGTGTTGTTTTATGTGCACATCTCAAGATAGTTTTTAAACTATCAAGACATGGTCATTTTGAAGATAAAATGAAAGGCTATTTTAGTGACCTTATAAAAAACTGAGAATTCTCTTTTCTCCTTTGAAATTCCTTTTTCAATTTAATATTTCTAGGAAGTAAATGAAGAAATTGCAATATTACACAAGGTCCCTCTTTTTTTCCAAGCCAATAAAATATTTGCCAAAAGGGTTGTACTGTGCTGGAAAAACTGTAGAGATAAACACCCTCTCATTTTCAAATGGGTGTTTGTGGTTTGTCAAGGATACAGAAGCAGGGAGTGATTGATTACGGGGCAGCAGAACAGGTGTCTTAATTGTAACGTCAATAATCTTTACACAAAGCTGCAGTCACTAATTACTAATTGATTACAGTGGATTGGAAGCACACTTTGCAAAATAAACTGAAAACTGATAACCCTATCTACAGTCAGCGTGCTTTATAACTGTGAAGAAGTCTTTAAAACTAAGAAATAAACAAAGAAATAAACTTAAAATTATAGCAGCTCACTGTTTAAGATATCTTTTACTATAACTTTTAATAGTTAAGGGCATTCCATTTCCAGTATCATGCTACTTCCTGTGTTTGCCTCAATGCACTTTTATCCACACTACTTTGTACGGAGGAGCTCTGCCTCTAGCATGTTAACATATTATAGGAAGTAGAGTGATATTTCATAGTTCTCACTTCTAACTCATTTTGTCATTTTGGAATAACGTTTAACAAGAGATCAATGATGATGATGCTAGTGATGATGGAGGTAGTTAAGATAATGATGCGATAGGTGGGTTGTTACTGCCATCTGTTGGACATCATGCAAAAATACAGGCAGTAGGCTTTAGAAAAGCTGTGTAAATTTGGTGAATGTAGTGTTTCATAAAATGTCTTCAAAAAAAAAAAATTGCAAAATTATTGCTGGATCTTTTAGGTAATTTATTTTACCTCGATCAGCTGGGATTTGAACTATTACAACTGGTATTCTAACACACATTTTAATGCAATATCAGGAACACTATTGTTATTAAGGAGCTGTGGTACATAGTGGTTACGAATCGCGAGCCGCAAGGTCAGCAGTTCGAAACTGCCAGCTGTTCCGCGGGAGAAAGATGAGGCTTTCTGCTCCCGTAAAGATTTACAGCCTCGGAAACCCTATACAGGGTCGCTATGAGTCGACTCCACGGCACATAACTACAACAACAACATTGTTGTTATTAAATGTCATCGAATCAGTTGCAACTCATTATGACCCTCTATACAGTTTCCAAGGAGAAGCTGGTGGGTTTGACTTGCCAGTCCTGTGATTAGCAGTCCAATGTTTATCCTTGAGCATCACACCAGTAGTAAATTCAGGAATCTAGAAGTAGTTAGTTATTCCTGTGCTTCCTGCTTCTCTGAGAGGTGGATCATACCTAACAAAGACTCAGTGAGCACTACATCTTTTCACCTGTCCATATCACACTGACCTGGGAACTTTTATTCCAAGAGAACTAAAACACAAAAGACATTCTCTATAGGGGATGTGTCATTCAAAGGGAGATCTCATCATTTGTTTGCATCTATCATTCTTAAATGCTGTTTTCTAAGATATTGTCAAGATGATTAAGTGAAGCAAAATAAATCATCACTTTATTTAGACTGGGTTGTTGTTGTTATTGTTAGGTGGTGTCGAGATGGTTCTGACTCACAGCAATGTTATGCACAAGAGAATGAAATCCTGCTTGATCCTGCGCCGTCCTCACATTATTGTTACATTTGAACCCATTGCTGTCATTGTGCTAATCCCTCTCATTATGGGTCTTCCCCTTTTATTCCTGCACTCTGATTTACCAAGCATGATGTTCTTCTCCAGGAACTGGGCCCCTACTGATAATCTGTCCAAAGTATGAGAGACAAAGTCTTTCCATCATGACTTCTAAGGAGCATTCTGGCTGTACTTCTTCATACACACATTTGTTTGTTCTTCTGGCAATCCACGGTACTTTTAATTTTTTTCTGCAACACCATGATGTAAATGCATCGGTTCTTCTAAGGTCTTCCTTATTCATTGTCCAACTTTCACATGCATATGAGACTGTTGAAAATACCATGGCTTGGGTCAGGCACACATTAGTCCTCAAACTGACATCTTTGGTCTGAAAAACTTTAAAGAGGTTGTGCAACAGATTTGTCTAATGCAATACACCATTTGATCTTTTTGACCACAGCTTCCATGAGTGTTGATAGTGGATCCAAGCAAAATGAAATCTCTTCTTCATTTATCATGATGCTATTTATCAGTCCAGTTTTGAGGATTTTTGTTTTATTTCCATTGAGACACAAACCATACTGAAGGCTGTGGTCTTTGATCTTCATCAGTAAGTATTTTAGGTCCATTTCACTTCCAACAAGCAAGGTTGTCATCTCATCTGCAAATTGGAGGTTGTTAATGAAGCTTCCTCCAATTCTGATGCCACATTCTTCATATAATCCAGCTTCTTGGATTATTTACTCAGCATAACATTCAAATAAGTATGTTGAAACAATACAATCCTGGAACAAACATTAAATGGTTTAAAATTATTTTAAACCATTCGGTATCCCCTTGCTCTGTTTGAACAACTGGTCCTTGGTCTATGTACAGGTTCCTCGTGAGCACAATTAAGTTTCTGGAATATTTATTCTTTGTAATGTTATCCATAGTTTGAAAACCCCAAACACAGTTGAAAGTCTTTGCATAGTCAGTAAAACACAAGTCAACATTTTTCTGGTATTCTCTGCTTTCAACCAAGATCCATCTGACATAGCAATGCACTTTCTAGTTCTATATCATCGTTTTCTGAATCCGGCTTGAATTTCTGGGAGTTCTCTGTCGATGTATTTTTGCAACCATTCTCTAATAGTCTTTAGCAAATTTTTACTTGCCTATGATATTAATGATACTGTTCTATGATTTCCACATTCTGTTGTATTACCTCATTTTGGAATGGGCACAAATTTGGATCTCTTCCAAACAAATGGTGAGGTAGCTGGTTGTCTTCAAAATTTCTTGGCATAGATAAGGGAATACCTCTAGTTTGTTTAAAGATTTCAATTTGTATTCCATCAATTCCTGAAGTCTGTTTCTCGTTAATGCCTGCAGTGCAGCTTGGAGACTTCCTTCATTACCATTGTTATCATATGCTGCCTCCCAAAATGATTGAACATTGGCCAATTCTTTCTCATATAATAACTGTGTATTCTTCTCATTTTCTTTTGATGCTTTCTGTATCACTCAATATTTTCCCCCATAGAATGCTTTAGTATGGCAATGTGAGACTGAATTTTTTTCTTCAGTTCTTTCAGCTTGAGAATTGCTGAATGTATACTTTCATTTTGAATTCTAACTCCAGGTGTTTGCACATTTCATTATTATGCTTGACTGTCTTCTTAAGCTGCCCTTTGAAATTTTCTTTTCAACTCTTTCATTTCTTCCATTTACTTTAGCATCTCTATACTGAAGAAGAACAAATTTCAGAGTCTCTCTGACTTGCATTTTGTTCTTTTCTATCTTTTTAATGACTTTTGTTTTCTTTTTGTATGATGTGCTTGATGATCTGACTACTCTTCTACTCTGTGGTCATTAGCGTCTGATTTATCCAATCTGTTATTGAGATAGTTTACAAACTCAGATGAGATATATATAAGGTCATAGTTTGGCTCTTATGGACTTGTTTTAATTTGTTTCAGCTTCAGCCTGAACTTGCATACGAGCAATTGATGGTCTCTTCCACAGTTTGCCCTTCAACTTGTTTTGACTGATCATACTGAGCTTTTCAACTGTCTCTTTCCACAGATGTAGTCAATTTGAGTCTTGTGTATGTCATCTGGTGAGGTCCATGTGTATGATTGCCTTTTATGTTATTTTCAAAAGGTGTTTGCAATGAATAAATAATTGATCTTACAAAATTCTATCATATGATCTGAAGCATCATTTCAATTGCCATGGCCATATTTTCCAACTGTTTATTTTTCCTCATTGTTTCCAAAGTTTGCATTCCATTCACCAGTAATAATCAATTCATACTGCTCTAGATCAATTTCAGATGGAAGTAGAATTCTTCAATTTCATCATCAGTGACTTTGGATGTTATCCTATCACAAACAGTATTATACTTCATGAAGATCTTGAAATGTGCTTTTTGATACTGAATGTGATGTCATTCTTTTTCAATTAATCAGTCCAGTCATAGCAAACCATATGACTGTCTAATTTAAAACAGCAGATAACAGTCCACTTCAGTTCACTAATGTCAAGAATCCACCACTCATCTGTCCTTGCATGTTGCTGTGATGTTGGAAGCTATGCCACAGCATTTTAAATCCCAGCAGGCTCACAGTCCTTTAAATTCCATGGTGCATAGGTTTCAGCTGAATGTCCAGACTAGATAGGCTAGTAAAGAGAAGAGCTAGGTTACTTTGGAATATTTAGTAAATGAAAACATTATGAATAGTAGTGAAACATTGCCAGATATAGTGCCGGAAGATGAAAACATTAGTAATAGCACCAGAATATTTTCAGATATAGTGACAAAAGGTAAACCCTTCAGGTTGGAAGACACTCAAAATGTGACTAGGAAAAAACTGCCTCCTCAAAATAAAGTTAACTGTAATGATGTGAATGGAGTAAAGATTTGGGGATCTTCATTTGCTGGTGTGGCAAAGAACAAAATGAGGAAAAACAGCTATAAACACTCATAAATAATCAGATCATGGAATGTACAAAATATAAATCTAGGAAAATTTTTGTTGTTGTTAGGTGACATCAAGTTGGATCAGACTTATAGGAACCATATACATAACACAACGAAACACTGCCCAGTCTTGAACCAAACTCACAATCATTGTTACACTTGAGCCGATTGCTGCAGCCACTGTGCCAATACATCTCATTGGGGGTCACTCTCTTTTTTGCTGACCCTCCACTTTACCAAGCATCAATTCCCAGAGCCTTGTTCTTTGCCAGTGGCATCAGTGTACCTTGGACTTCTTCCTTCATTCGGTACCATTGTCTCTTGATCTTATGATGCCACTTGAAATGGTTGACACAGATTATTTCTTTTTGGTATCATTCCTCTATGTATTCCTTCCATCTTCTTCTGCTGTTTTCTGCATCATTCAAAATTTTGCCCCCAAGTCCTTCAGTATTGCAAGTTGACACTTGAATTTTTTACTCAGTTCTTTCAACTTAAAAAATGCTGAGTTTATTCTTCCCTTTTTGACTGACTTTCTTACTCCAGGTCTGTGCCCATTTCATTATATTTGACTTTGTTGTCTCAAGCTGCCCTTTTAAAATTTCTGCTCAGCTCTTTTATTTTGTCATTTTGTCCATTTACTTTAGCATTTCTATAGTGGAAAATAGGCTTCAGAGTCTATTCTGATGTCCAGTTTTTATTTTTTCATTCTTTGTTGTTTTCTTTATGACTTTTTGCTTTCTTCTTGATATCATCCTGTAACTCTTCTGGGTTTTGGTCATTAGCGTGTGATGCAGCAAATCTGTTCTTGAGATGATCTCTAAACTCAGGGGGGTGGGGATATGTTCAAGGTTATATTTTGTATCTCATGTACTTATTTTAATTTTCTACAGATTCAGCCTGAACTTGCATATAAGCAATTGATGGTCTGTTCCACAGCTTTTTAATTAATGATACGGAATTTTTCCACCATCGTTTTTCACTGATGTACTCAATTTGACTTCTGTGTATTTCATCTGGTGATATCCATGTGTATAGTCATCTTTTATATTGTTTAAAAAAGGTATTTGCAATGAACACGTTCTTGGTCTTGCAAAATTCTATTATGTGATCTCCAGCATCATTTCTATCATCAAGCATTCCGAACACCATTAAATATCAATACATCTTGATTGCATGGTTGATCAATTTCAGACTGAAAAAGTTGGTAGAATTCTTCAATTTATCATTACCCATTTTAGTGGTTAGTGTGTAAATTTTCCTAAACTTACGCTTTGTACATTCCATGCTCCAGTTATTAATGGATGCTGCAGATATTTTTCCTCATTTTGAGTTGTACTCCATTAGCCAATGAAAGTCCCTAAAGATTTATTCTATTTACGTCATCACTGCCAACTCTACTGTGAGGAGGCAGCTCTTTTCCAGTCTTATTTTGAGTGACTTCTAACCTGAAGAACACATCTGCTGGCACTATTTCTGACAATATTTTGATGCTCTTCATCATGTTTCAATATCCAGTATTCTGATACTGTTGTTGTTGTTAAGTGCCTTTGAGTCGGTTCCGACCCATAGTGACCCTGTACAGGGTTTCCGAGGGTGTAAATCTTTACGGGAGTAGAAAGCCTCATCTTTCTCCCGCGGAGAAGCTGGTAGTTTCGAACTGCTGATACTAGAACCAGGAAAATTGAAAGTTCCGTAACGAAATGGAATACCTTAACATTGATTTCCTTGAAAGTGAGTTGAAATGGACTAGTATTGACAATTTTGAAACTGACAATCAAATGATTTACTATGCCAAGAATGACAAATTGAAGAGGATTGGCATCACATTGTCATTGAAAAGAACATTTCAAAATCTATGTTGTTTTGATCTGCATCTCTCTAATGGCTAATGATTGTGAACATTTCTTTATATGTTTTTGGCTATCTGAGTATCTTCTTTGGTGAAGTGTCTGTGTCCTGTGTCATTTTTTAATGGGATTACCTCTCTTCTTGTTAAAGTGTTCTATAAATTTTAGAGGGTAGTCCGTTGCCTGATATGTCATTGAAAATTTTTTCCCAGCCTGTGGGTTCTCTTTTAACTCTTTTGGTGAAATAGTTCAATGCACGTAAGTTTTTTAGGTGGTCCCAGTCATCTATTTTGTCTACTGCTGCTGCTTGTATGTTTCCAGTTATGTTTGATGATATATTTATGTCATGTATTAGAACCCATGAGTTTGTTTCTATTTTTTTCACTGATGATCTTTATTGTTTTAGGTTTGTCATTTAGGTCTTTAATCCATGCCATGAGATATGGGTCTTGTTCTTATGTAATTGAACTTTGAGTTTACCAGTACCATTTGTTGAAGATTCCCCATTTAATGTGTTTTAGCCCTTTGTCAAAGATCAACTGAGTGTAGATGGATGGATTTACTTCTGGGTTCTCAATTCTGTTCCACTGATATATGTGTCTTTCATTGAACCCAGACCAAGCTGTTTCGTTAACTGTGACTGTGTAATACATTTTGAGATCAGGAAGTGAGAAGTCTTCCTGCTTTGTTCTTGTTTTTTAGTAATGTTTTGATTATCCAGGGTCTCTTTCCTTTCCAGATAAAGCGAGTGGTTAGTTTTTCCAGATCTTTAAAGAGTGATGTTGGAATCTGGATAGGGATTACATTTTTTTATCTATAGATAGTTTTGAGTAATGTTGACATTTTCACAATGTTAAATCTTCTTATCCATGACATGCTTTATTCTTCCATTTTTGTAGGTCTCTTGATTTCTTGTAGTCATGTTTTGTAGCTTTCTTTGTATAGGTTTTTCATTTCTCTTCTTAACTTTATTCCTAAGTATGTAATCTTTTGGGTGACTACCATAAAGGGGCTTGTTTTCCTGATGTCTTTTTCAGGACTATCTTTATTTGTTTTAAGGAATCCAACTGATTTTTGTTGCTGCCATTTGTTGAGTCTTTCAGGGAGTTCCAATAATTTTATTGCTAAATCTTTGGAATTTTCTAAGTATAGGATCATTATCATCTGCAAATAGAGTTTTATCACTTCTTTGCCAGTATGAATGTTTTTTATTTCCCTTTCTTGCTTTATAGCTCTGGCTAAGACTTCCAGCACAATACTGAATAGGAGTGGTAATAAAGGGCATTCTTTTCTTCCTTTTCACAATGGGAATGTTTTAAGTTTCTCTCCATTGAGAGTAATATTGTCTGTTGGCTTTGTAAGTATGCCCTTAATTATGTTAAGGAATTTCCCTTCTATCCCTGTTTTCTTGAATATTATTATCAAAAATAGATATTGGATTTTGTTAAATACTTTTCTGCATCAATAGATATAATCATGTGGTTCTTTTTTCTTCCTTTATTTATGTGGTGGAATATGCTGATTGTTTTTCTAATATTAGCATACCTGGTATGAATCCCATTTTGTCGTGATGTATTATTAATTTTTTTGATATGTTGTTGAATTCTATTGACTAGGATTTTTTTTAGGATATTTGAATTTATGTTTATAAGGGATATTGGTCTGTAATTTTCCTTTTTCTTGATGTCTTTGCCTGATTTTAGTGTCACGTTTATGCTTGCTTCATAAAATGAATTCAGGAATGTCCATCCTTTTCTATATTGTGGAATAGTTTGAGTGAAATTGGTGTTAGCTCTTCTTTTAATATTTGGTAGAATTCACTAGTAAAGACCTCTGGCCAGGACTTTTTTTGTTGTTGGAGTTTTTTAATTAGCTGACCAAGTTCTTCTTTTATTATGTTATTGTTGTTGTTATGTGCCGTGGAGTACATTCCGACTCATAGTGACCCCGTACAGGGTTTCCAAGGCTGTAAATCTTTACGGGAGCAGAAAGCCTCATCTTTCTCCACGGAACAGCTGGTAGTTTCGAACTGCTGACCATGAGATTAGCAGCCCAATTCGTAACAACTACGCTACCAGAAGTCTGTTCAAATTTTCTACTTTAGTCTACTTCAGTCTGTGTTATGTAGGTTGTATGTCCCTTTGCCTATTTCTTCAAAATTATCAAGTTTGCTGGAATACAATGTTTTGTAGTGTTGTGCTATTATCTTTTTATTTCTGTTGGTTCTATTATGACATCACCCATGTCATTTCCTATTTGTATTACTTGCATCTTTGCTTTCATTTTTTTGGTTAGATTTGCCAGTGGTTTATCACTGTAATTAGTCCTTTCAAAGAACCAATTTCTCTATACTTGTTGATACCTTCTATTGTTTTTCTGTTTTCTTTTTCATTCATGTCTGCTCTAATCTTTATTATTTCTTATCTTCTGTTGACTGTGTTACTTTGCTGCTCTTTTTAAAATTCTTAGTGATGTTAAGGTGTTAATTTTGGTTCTTCTTTTTGGATGTGTACATTTACTGCCATAAATTGCTCTCCTGAACACTGCTTTTACTGTGTCCCAGGCATTTTGGAATGTTGTTTTTCCTTCTTGCTTGAGTTAATTAATTTTTTATATATCTATTACCTACTAATTTTTAAGCAGGGTGTTATTCAATTTCCATGTATTTGCTTTTTTTCCCTTGATCTTTCTACTATTTATTTTTAACTTTATAATGCTGTGATCTGAGAAGATGCTTTTATAGTATTTTGATGTTTTAAAATTTACTGAGATTTCTTTGTGGCCTAACATGTCATCCATGCTCGATATGCACTGGAAAGGAATGTATATTGTGCTGTTGTTGGATTGAGTGTCCTGTATATGTCTATAAAGTCAAGTTCATTTATTGTGTTGTTTAGTTCTTCTGTGGTTCTGTTCAGTTTCGTTCTTGTTCTGTCCTTCATCAAAAATGGTGTATAAAAATCTCCTAGTAGTGTTGTTGTTGTTGTTGTTGTTGAGTGCCATCGAGTCGGGTCCGACCCATAGCGACCCTGTACAGGGTTTCCGAGGGTGTAAATCTTTACGGGAGTAGAAAGCCTCATCTTTCTCCCGCGGAGCGGCTGGTAGTTTCGAACCGCTGACCTTAAGGTTCGCAGCCCGATTCGTAACCACTACGCTACCAGAGCTAGTAGTGTAGTGGTTATGAATTGGGCTGCGAGCCTTAAGGTCAGCAGTTCGAAACTACCAGCTGTTCTGCTGGAGAAAGGTGAGGCTTTCTGTTCCCGTAAAGATTTACAGCCTCGGAAACCCTGCACAGGGTCGCTATGAGTTGGAACTGACTCCATGGCACATAACCACCACCACCACTATTATTGTAGATTTATGTATTCATTTCTTCAAATCGCTTAGCATTTTATTTATGTATTTTGATGTTCTTTCATTGGTAACATAGATATTTGTTAATATTATATTCTCTTGTTCAATTGATCCTTTAGTCACAATATAATGTCCTTCTTTGTCTCATATGTTGATTTGTGGCCTTAAATTATATTTTATCAGAAATTACTATTGCCAGTACTGCTCATTTTTTATTGCCATTACCTTAATTTATATTTTCGAACCTTTGATTCTTAATTTGTTTTTGTCTTTGTGTATATAAGGTGTGTCTTTTGTAGACAGCATATTAAAGAATCTTGTTTTCTTATCTGTTCTGCTACTCTTTGTCTTTTAACTGGTGCATTTCACCAGGGTGATTACTGGTATGTATAAACTGATTGATGTCATTTTGCAATATTTTGTTTTATGGTACTGCTAGTTTCTTTTTTCTACATAATTTTTTCTATGCTTAGTTCCTTTTGTTTGTGCATTTTCTTGTCATTTTCTTCATTGCTGTTGTTTTAATGTTTACTAAATCTTTATGGGTTTCCTTTTTCTTATTTTGATGTGAAGGTAACTCAAGGTTACCCTGTAATTTATTAATTTCTTCCCCAGTTTAAACCAGTCTGTCTTATCTTATAATTTACCTGACTGCCTTGTCTTTGGGAAGTTCTGTGTCTACACTATTCCCTCTTTTTTCCTTATAGTTATATTCCTTATAAATTGATAAATCTGTTTCTCTATTCTCAGTCTTATAGGTTTGTTTGCTTTAAATACTTCTCTATTTGTGTGGCACTGTAAGAAAAGCCTTGGACTGCTAACTGCAAGGCTGACAGTTCAAACCCACCTGCCACTCCTCAGAATCTCTACACAGGGTCACAATGAGTTGGAATCAATTTAACGACACTTAACAACAACATTTTAATTGAGTTCTGGGTGTTGTTGTTATGTATGTTAATGCAAATTTCATGTTGTTGTCTCAAACACAATTGTGTTTGAGTTTTATGTGCAAAATATCTCCTTTCCCATTCTTCTGTATGTATCTGCATTGCCAGGTCACTATTTGTTTCCAAAGCTGCCCACAAAATTTCAAAATGGCCACACTGCATATGGCCAGAAGATCATTTACCAGTCTGTCACCATCCTTGGCCACCCCACTTAGTTTCTCCCCACCCCCCATTAAGTATTCAATCCACTTCCCCAACCTTTCTTCTTAAACTCAGTGATCCAGGATTATGATCTGTGTTTATTTTGTTTAGTCTCCCTTATATTTGTTGTAGAGATCTGTGTGTAATGTGTCTTGACAAAACATGGCTTCTGCTGAGAAACCAAAGCTTAGTTCTCCTTTATAGGTAATTTTTGTTTATCCTGAGCTGTTTTTAGGATTCTTTCCTTGTGTTTGGTTTTGGAATATGTGTTCTTGCGATGGTCTGTAAATTCAATTACAATGCACTCAAGGTCATACTTTTACTCTTGTGAACTTGTTATAATTTTTTTCAGCTTCAACTTATATATGAGTAATTAATGGTCTGTTCAAAATCAACCTCTAGCTTATTCTGATTGATTACATTTAGCTTTCCCATCAGCTCTTTACATAGGTGTAGTTGACTTCAGTTTTATCCCTGTGTATTACATTTGGTGAGGTCCACGTGTATAGTTGTCATTTATATTGTTGAAAATAATTATTTGCAATGAATAAGTCTTTGATCTTATAACATTCCACAATGTGATAATATATTTCAACTACTGATCCTTCTTTGTTTCTAACTTTCATATTTCAGTCATCTTGATTGCATGTTTGATCAATTTCAGATTGCAGAAATTTTTTTAAAATCTTCAATTTCTTCATCTTTGGCATTAATGGTTGGTGGGTAAATTTGAACAGTAGTTGTATTATTGGTCTTCTATAAGGTTTTCACTTGCTAATTTTTTAGATGTCTATTGCCAGAAGACTCTTTCTTCCTAGCTTTAATCTGGAAGTTCCACCAAAAACTGTCCACCATGGGTGACCCTGCTGGTATTTAAAATAATTGTGGCATAGCTTCCAGCATCTTAGTAACATGCAAGCAATCACAGTATGACAAACTGAAACAGGAGGGTTGGACACAACCTGTGATATGCAGATAACAAAACCCTGCTTACTGAAAGTAAAGAAGAGTTGAAGCAGTTGCTGATGAAGATCAAAGACTATGGCCTTCAGTGTGAATTATACCTCAACATAAAGCAAAGAAAAACCATCACAACTGGATCAATAAACAATATCATGATAAAAGAGAAACTACTGAAGCTGTTAAGGATTTAATTTACTTGGATCCACCATCAACACCCATCAAACCAGCAGTCAAGAAGTCAAACAACACACCACATTAGGTAAATCTGCTACATAAGATCTCTTTAAAATGTTAAATTGCAAAGATGTCACTTTAAGGACTAAAGTGCACCTGATCCAAGCCATGCTTTCATCTGCATATGAAAGCTGGACAGTGACTATGAAAAACTGTTGAAGATTTGATGCATTGGCATTATGGTATTAGCTAGGAATATTGAATATATAATAGACTTATAGAAGAACAAACAAATCTGTCTAGGAAGAAGTACAGCCAAAAAGCTCCTTAGAAGCGAGAATGGCAAGACTTTATTTCATATAGTTTGAACATGTTATCATTAGGGACCAGTCCTTGGAGAAGAACACCATGCTTCATAAAGTAAAGAGTCAGCAAAAATAATAATAAATAAATAAAAGATGCTCCAGGAGAAGGAGTGACTCGGAAGGTGCAACAATGGGCTCAAACATAGCAAGGGTGGCACAGAACCAGTTAGTGTTTTGCTCTGTTGCACGTAGGGTTACTATGAGCCAGGACTGATTCTGTGCACCTAATAATAACAACAAAACATTTGTACAGTTTAAATGATTCAGCCATAAAATCCTCATGTTTTCTACTCTTTCCACATCTATTGACTATCCTATGCTCTTCAAATACTTACGTCCTTACCAAATTAAAAAAAAAAAAAAAATTCCAGCATCATAAAAATGCTTCAAAAGTTATCTATACATGGACTTCTAGCAGATGTACTACATGGATCCTCTACAACAAAGATACTAGCAACCAAATAAAACAGACACAGATGAAAACTCCGGCATCCTGAAATTCATAAGGAAGTTTAGAGAGGTGGATGAAGTGCTTGCTGGGAAGATATGCCAAGCAGGGATGGAAAGAGTGGGAGACTGACTGGTGAACAGCTGGACAGACATGGCATGACCACCTTGTGAGCACTTTAGGCAGTGGAGGGAGGGTGGCATAGCAGATTTGTGCAGGTGACAGGAAAGGTACAATTTCTTCTTTTATCCCACATTCCCCGTGTTACCAGAGGTATAGTCAGCTCCCACCCTCATCTACCCTCAACATAGACCCTGATCTCTGGGAGTTCAGAGTCACATGGTTGGGAGCCATGTCAGTGTGAGTTGGGATCCAGGTGTGTCACTTTGGCATGCCATATTGGTACCTGGACCCAGATATACTAGGCTCCAGACCTACAAAACCCACTGAGCTACCAGACAAGCATTTAACCAGTCACCCTGCCCCCCAGCTTCCTTATGGTCCTAACAGACATTAAAACCAGGACTTTCATGAACTACTTCCAGATCAAGTGTCCTGAACATAGATAACACCAAACCAATAGGAACTCTGCCTAGGGCCAGGAACTCTGGTATCACATCCTTCCACAACCACTTTATGAGCTCCTTGAATTGCTGGAGTCCACCAGAGATTTCTCCCCTCTGCATCCAACAACTACACTATTTGTTTTTACAGATACAACAACCCCACAATACCTCAAAGACAACAATTTTAGCTTACATAAACAAATAAGAGCGAATGGCTCAAATGACCAAGATGCAGAGACAGAAAACATTTCTGAGGAAAACAAAGTAATGGAACTAACTGAAAAAGAATTCAAAAGCCTGATAGTTGGTACCATCAATGGATTGGTTGATCAAGGAAAGCAAGGAAAGTACAGGGGGGAAAATTATAGAAGAATTCAGGAAAATACTATAAGAACAAACAGACAAAAGAAATGAAAATATTTGAAACCATGCAAAACCTACCATTAGAAATCCAGAAAATTAATAATAAGATCTCAAAAATGGACACTACATTGAAAGGACAAAGAAGAAGATTCAGAGCAATGGAAGCCCAAATGAGTGTATTTGAAGATAAATTTCTCAATACTAGTATGTCAGAAAAGCTATCATAAAAACCTCAGAGTTATGTGGAACACAATCTAGAGGAATAATTTATGGGTAAGTGGAATTCCAGAACAGGAAGAAACAATAAAAAGCACAGAGAAAATTGTCGAAGAGATATTGGAAGAAAACTTCCCTAATATGAAAGATGAGGAGATAAGTATACAAGAAGCTTAATGAATTCCAAAGAGGAAAGATACAAAAAGAAAATCACCAAGACATATTATAATCAAGCTTTCCAAAATCAAAGACAAGAGAAGAATCCTGAGAGCAGCTCAGGAAAAATGAAAAGTTACCTGCAACAGAGAACTAATGAGTTCTGATTTCTCATCAGAAATCATGCAGGCAAGAAAGCAATGGAATGACATATACAAAACTCTGAAAGAAAATAAAATTGCCAGCCTAGAATCATATAGCTAGCAAAGCTGTCCTTCAAGTTTAAAGGCAAAATTAAGACATTTCCTAGTAAACAAATTTAAAAGAATTTGCAATGACCAGACCAACTTTATACAAAATGCTAGAGGGTAATCTTTGGACTGAGACCCAACAACAGCAGAAAACAACCTGAGATTACTATGCCACTCAGAATTCAATCCAGGTACAAAGGTATTTAAAGTAAAACAAAACTATAAGACTGAAATAGGAATCAGAGATAGCAATGTATAATGACGTCAACTACAAAGCAAAAAGAGGGAAAAGTATACATGCAGAACTTCCAAACAGCAAGTAAGTAAAGTAGATTTCAAGATAAAACAGTTATTTTATGCAGGGAAAAAAATTACTAAATTTCAGGGTAACGCCAAAGAAACATAATACACCTATATAACAATTTTTTTTTTTTAAAAAAGAAGAAAATCAGAAAGAAGTAGTACACACTGAAACAACAGAAATGAAAATGAAAAGAAAACCCATAAACAAAATGAACTCAGCATAGAAAATGGAATAAAGAATCCAGCAGCACCACAAAATAAATAAATAACCCCCCAAAAAATGACAGCAATCAATTCATATATATTGATACTATGGATTAAATGCACCAGTCAAGAGACAAAGATAGCAGAATAGATAAGAAAACAGGCTCCTTCACTGTGCAATCTACAAGAGACATATCAAAAAGATGGAGACAGCCTAAATGCCCATCAACAGAAGAATGGTTAAACAAACTTGTACATACTCACAATGGAATACTACAAAACATTGAAGAATAATGACGAAGCTGTGAAACACCTCATAACATAATTGAACCTGGAGGACATTATGCTGAGTGAAATCCTTCAATCACAAAAGGACAAATACTGTATGAGACCAAAGTTGTAAAAACGTAATAAAATTTTTTTCTTGATAAAAGAAACAATCTATGATGGTTACTGGGTTGGGGTGGGGAGGAGGGTAAGTTATCCACTGGCTAGAGGGTAGGTACATATTAACATGGGTGGCAGGATAAGCAGTATACACAGAGAGGGATGTTAACAGAGGAAAGATGAAGGTAGCGGGAGTCACAGGGAGAAATGCAATCTTTAAAGTGAATAGAAGTAAATACTGTTAGTGCTACAGGATAATGTGCTGGACCACAAGGTCAGTCTGAATTGCAAGATCTGCTGTTGAAACTCACCAGCTACTCCTCAGAAACACCATGCAGGGTCGCTATGAGTCGGAACCGACTCGATAGCACTCAAAAACAACAACAGTTTTTGTTGGTACATGGAGTGGATTGCAACCCTTTAATGGATTCCTGGTGTGGCGCTGCAGTATAAGCAATAGCCAAAAGGTCAGTGGTTCAAACTCAGCAGTTGCTCCTCCGAAACCCTATGTAGGGTTGTTGTGAGTCAGAACTGACTCGATGGCACTTAAAAGCAACAACAACAATGAAGCAAAGTATATGATTTGTTGAATGAAAACTGATGGTCTGCTTTATAAACCTTCACTCAACTCACTCAAAAGCTGGGGGGAGAAAAGTTATCTAAACATGAAAAAAACTTACCTAGCATCATGACTATTACATGATTTTTATTATTGATTCCATTATTGCACATTGTTGATTAACTGACCATTTTCACTGATAGAGCCATGCATTCAGAAAAGGAAAAGAGCTATCATTTATTTTCACAAAAGAACCTTGGACAACTCTGAATACTAACTCTAGATATAGTATAGGCTAAACTATCATGTATTCTATAGACGGAGCATACTGAGATGTTAGAAAACATAGGAGGCATTATACTTGTGGGTTTTATATCTTGTTAGTGACCACACAGAAAGCTTTAGTAGCTGAGCCAGTTTGTTCTAGAGGTCTGTAGAGGAGTTTTATTCTGATCCATCTTCAATAGGTTACAATAACTAATTCAATTCCTTTTCGACCTTGGTTTCTCCCATGACTTTTCCCTAACATACATATACAAAAAGGAATTGCAGCACTAAGACAGTGGAGGAATGATGTTATTGTTGTTGCTAAGTGCTGTCCAGTCAGTTCTGGCTCATAGTAACCCTGTATAGGGTTTCCACAGAGCAACTGGTGGATTTGAACTGCCAACCTTGTAGTTAGCAGTCAGTGTTTATCCTACAGTGCCACGCCAGGACCCCATAGAAATAGCTGTTTCTTACTTAATTTGATGTAAAAATAAGAATGGAATGGAATGCTATCAATAAAATGTAAAGGTCTTCTTTCATGCAATGGCACTGTCTTTTCATTGCAAGAAGATAGAATCTGTAAACATTTTTCAAGGCAATTAGCCAGGGGGAAGATAGAAAAGAAAGGCTAACCTCGGAAACTAATGAAAAGGAAGGGATATCTGAGATTCTTAAGGATGAAGAAACAAGAGTACACAAATTACGTAGAAAGGTACCCCAAACTGGGAATGAAGGGAAAACTTCAAGAAATGAAAGTTGTCTCTATTCTCAGAGATTCCTTTGGAGATATAAAACAGATTCTGTTTTTGTGTTCTGTGAGAGCTATAATAATCAGGTCAGAAAATAAGCAGAATAAGAAAAAAGGTTCATTATAGGAAGCTAGGTGATGGTGAATAGTTATATAATTTTGCAGCCGCTCCACATACCTTGGCAACTGTTAGTTCCAAAACCCAAGAATAGCTCCACATGTGATCTGTGACTGTTTGGGAAGGAGAATGCACCTGGCATAGTGAGCAGAGTGCATTCCCAGAAAAATGATGAGCAACAAAATCATTTTCCCTGCTAGAACTGGGTCAAAAAACCTTAATGTGGCGATCTGGAGACAAATATCAATAGTGGCGAATGTGTTGTTGCTTTTAAAGAGTCAGGCAGTTGTTACCATCAAACAGCAGTCATTCTGATTTTACTTCATTTATTTAAAACAATAAAACCACAAATAAACCACATATTATTTGAACATACACTGTTTGCCAGCCCTGTGCAAGACAATGTTGTTGTTGTTGTTGTTGTTGTTAAGTGCCATCAAGTTGGTTTCGACCCATAGCGACCCTGAACAGGGTTTCCGAGGCTGTAAATCTTTATGGGAGCAGAAAGCCTCATCTTTCTCCAGCAGAGCTGCTAGTAGTTTCGAACTACTGACCTTGTGGTTCACAGCCCAATTCGTAACTACTACGCTACCAGAGATCCTTGTGCAATACAATAAAGAATGCGTTATTGAGTGAAACAGACATAGTTCAGATGATAAAAGTGCCCTTCCTCATATATCAATAAATTGACTTCCAGAAATACTCACTCAGATGCCAGCCCATGTAAAAAAGTCTCCTAAGCTCACCTCTCTTATCTTCTTTCCTTCACAATCCTTACCTGTCAAATCTTCTCCATCCAATCCCGGCCCTGTGAAGTACATTGAAAGTTGATAGCCCATGCAAGATTATGGTACAGGAACTAAGGATGTAAAACTATATCATCCAGAGACGAGAACTGACTATATCCAAGAATTAGTAATACCTTCATTCACCAAACAGGACAAAATAATTAAATAAAATTGCCTCCATCCATTGCACCATTAGTACTGTGGTGGTAGTGGTAGTAGCTGTGTGCCACCAAGTTGGTTCCGAATTACAGCAATCCTATATAGGGTTTCTGAGGCTGTAAATCTTTGTAGGAGCAGAAAGCCTCATCTGCAAGGTCAGCAAGGACTCAAACTGCTGACCTTGCAGTTAGCAGCCCAATGTGTAACCCACTACACAACCAGTGATCCTTCATGACTTCAAAGACAGCCAAGTCACAGTTAGCATTATTTGTTTTTATCTTGTCTAGGTTACATGATAATTTTATTGTGAATAATGATGACATTGAAGAATGGAGTAAACTGTTGTTGTTAAGTGCCATTGAGTCGATTCTGACCCATAGCAACCCTGTATAGGGTTTCCAAGGAGCAGCTGGTGAGTTTGAACCACCGACCTTGTAGTTCAAACGACTTTGCAGTCTAATACATTAGCCCACAGCGCGACACCAGGACTCCTTTAGACTAATTAAGTTTGCTTTATTTAACCCTATCCAGGGTCGCTATGGGTCAGAACCAACTCGATGGCACTTAACAACAACAACAAAATTCCATACATAGAAATTAATGCATATAAAGTAATGCAGCTCATATAATCTGTGAAGTTTTAAAATTTTTTTCTGTGCAAAACTGGCAACAAAACTAAAAAGGAATTGAGGATGATTTTAGGAGATTATTCTCTCCATCCTCCAGACTTCTGGCTTTCTACTAATGAAGCTTGGATTGGATCTGTCCCTGGCTCTATGACTGACTACAGTGACAGGCGGCGAACACTTGTATGGGTTTGGAAACATTTCTGGTGACCACGAAGGGATCTCACAGACTTCTCTGGTCTGCTTACATCCTTGCAGGTAACCTTCACTCCTTCCACCCTAGAGATTGTGTCCTGTTCAAAATGTGAAAAGACAGACCTGACTCCCAGTTAAAGGAGATATGGACCAGGTCCTGAAAGATTCTGCTGAAAACCCCCACTGCTAACTCATGTGCCTCAAGACCTGGACTCACCACACGTGAGTCAAGAAAAATCCTGGGCAACAGTGGGCTATGAATTCTTCCTTCGACCTCAAGCAGAAATTGAATCTGCATTAAACTTCTTTCTCCTTCTATAGGTTGGACATTCAGATCTAATCCCCTATTGCCGAGGTGAAAATACTTAGATATACTTGGGCAAGCATGATTGTATGTTGAACAATTCTTTCCATTAGTACTTTGGTAACACAGCTCCAGCAGGGTAGCTTTTCCTCTGTGGAACTAAAGTTTCCTAAATTCCTGCTAGCTCTACTGGGGCAGGGTGGTGGGGAGGAGAGGCCCTGTACATTTGGAAAGCTCATCACCTTCCTACCCCAGAGACAGAACCTGACTGATAGACCTCATGGCTAGTGCTCCCCCAATTTATCAATCTACATCTATTCAGTCCATCTGAACATGTGACCCTAACCCTTTCTGTAATGCTTGCTATGGTCTTGACCCTTGATGTGAAAATCAACAAACTTGCCAAGAACACTGGTAAAGATCCTTACTGCCAACTCCCAGACTATCACTACCCTAAGTGTAAGGGTTTCTTTAGAACAGATAATGAAAGTTAGTTGGCTTAGTTACCTAATCTAAAGTGGCTAACCATGTTAATAGTGAGGGCCGGGTTTGTATTGGCCTAGGAATTTTCATATGTTGCTGTATTCAATGATCACCTTGTTGTATCAACTTATTGCTGCTTTTCACAACTTAAACTTAGTTCTTTTGATCCAAAAGTAACTATTTTCATTTGAAGCAAATTTCAAAGAAATGAAATCTAAAAATTAGAGTAGGGAATTATAGCATGGATCTACTAACATAAAGAAAATGGAGTTGGTTTAGCCATTAGGTCTCAAATGATTCTGCAAATGAGGAAGTTTAAAAATTAGCTAAGATGACCTTCTGGTCCTAGAAGGAGAACAGGACAAGGAGAATGTTGTTGTTGTTGTGAAGTGCCATTGTGTCGATTCTGACCCATAACGACCCTGTATAGGACTTCCGAGGAGCAGCTGGTGAGCTTGAACCACTGACCTTGCAATTCAAATTGAATTTGCAGTTCAGTGCATTAACCCACAATGCCACACCAGGACTCCACAAGGAGAATGGTGGTGGTGGTTCTGTGCTGTGGAGTCGGTTCTGACTCATAGCGACCCTGTGCAGGGTTTCCAAGGATGTAAATCTTTATAGGAGCAGAAAGCGTCATCTTTCTCCTGTGGAACAGCTCGTAGTTTCAAACTACTGACCCTGAGGTTAGTCGTCCAATTTGTAACCAAACCCACCCAGATAGTTATCTTAGGAATTCAGCAGTTCGAAACTACCAGCCGCTCCACGGGAGAAAGATGAGGCTTTCTACTCCCGTAAAGATTTACACCCTCGGAAACCCTGTACAGGGTCGCTAT
>NW_006408616.1:608457-670309 GCF_000296735.1 Chrysochloris asiatica | reverse complement strand
CTGCACAGGGTTTCTGAGGCTGTAAATCTTTATGGGAGCAGAACGCCTCATCTTTCTCCCACGGAACTGCTGGTAGTTTCGAACTGCTGACCTTGAGGTTAGCAGTCCGATTTGTAACCACTACGCTACGCTACCAGAGCTCCTTAATTGACCTATTAGAGATAAGGACTCCTGCTGTGGCACTGTAGGATGAGCGCTCATCCTCAATGTTGGTTTGAACTGCAAGGCTGATGATTGAAACTCACCATGTTATGAAGTGTTTTACAGGTTCTTTGTTATTCTTCAATGTTGCATAATATTCCTTGTCTATATGTATCAGTTTGTTTATCCACTGTTCCATTCATGGGCACTTAGGCTGTCTCCATCTTCTTGCTATTGTGAATAGTGCTACAATGAACGTCAGTTTGCATATATCTGCTTGTTTCCTGGCTTATACTGCTTGTGGACATATACCAAGTAGAGGGATCATTGGGTCATATAGTACTTCTGTTTCCAACTTTCTGAGGAAGCACAGTGCTTGAACCATTTTAAAATCCCACAGCAACGTAGGATGGTTGCACTGAACTTTATTATTATTATTATTACTATTATTATGGTAAATGTGTATGTAACAAAACACTTGCCATTTCAAGAAGACACTGGGTGATGTGAGGTCTAGATTGTACAACCTATCAATAACCTGGAATGAAGCTGTCTTTAAAAGTGAAACTATGTGGCTTAAAGGACATTCACCCTGGAGATAGGCATTGAGGATCAGCAATGGATTGTGAACTACAAGGTCGGCAATTCAAATCCACCAGCTGCTCCTCAGAAACCCTATACAGGGTCACTATAAGTCAAAACTGACTCAATGGCACTTAACAACCACAACAGCAACATATACTAGTGCTGTAGGAGTCCTGGTGTGGCACTGTGGGTAAATGCACTGGACTGCAAGGCCAGTTTGAACTGCAAGTTTGGTGGTTCAAGTTCACCAGCCACTCCTGAGAAACCCTACACAGTGAGTGGGGACTGACTTGATGGCACTTAACAGGAACAGTGCTTTAAGGAGCTCTGATGGCACAGTAGATAAGCATTCAGTTAACCAAAAGATTGGCAGTTAGAACCCACCAAGGAATCTATGGGAGAAAAGTGGTAGTTTGTATCCATAAAGATTACAGTTTTGGAAACCCTATGAGGTAGTTCTACTCTGCTTTAAATCTACTTGGTAGCAATGGATTTGGGGTTTTCACTACTAGTGTTATACATGTAGTAGATCTAATTTTATTTTATCGCATGAAGCAAATCTGCTGCCAAACTGTTAAACAGCAAAGATGTCACCTTGAGGACTAGGTGTGCCTGACTCATGGCATGGTATTTTCAATCATCTCATATGCATGTGAAATCTGAACAATGAATAAGGACTACCAACAAATAATTGATGCATGTTCATCGTAGTGAAGAATATTGAAAGTATCATGAACTGCCAGAAGAGCAAGCAAGTGTGTCTTGAAAGAAGTACAGCTGGAGTATTCCTTAGAAGGCAGGATGGCGAAGTTTTTGTCTCATGTACTTTGGACATGTTATCAAGAGGGACCAGTCCCTAGAACATCATGAATGGTAAAATAGAGGGTCAACGAAAAAGAAGAAGACCCCCAACAAGGTGGATTGACACAATTGCTGCCACAGTAGACTCAACAATTGCAAAGATGGCATAGTACAGTAGACTCAACAATTGCAAAGATGGCATAGTACAGGGAAGTGTTTCGTTCTGTTGTACATAGGTCTTCTATGAGTCAGAACCTACTCCATGGCACCTAACAACAACAACATCAGCAATACTAATTTTCATAATATTTAAGTTTTTGAATTAGTAAACTGAGGGTTCGAAGGATTAAGCTATTTATATAAAAATACAAAGGTAGCAGATGGCACTGTTCTGATAGAACCAGATCGGTGCCACTCCAAAGTCCATCTTCTTAACAACTCTTCCATCTTATGAGAAAATTTTAAAAATCAACAATTTCAAAACTTACATTTTCCAGTTCCATTCATTCATATAGTGATAATTGATTTGAGGATAAGGAAAGAAAAAGATGAGTAACAAGAGATTGAATGTAAACCCTAAAACTGTGGGCTTACATTTAAGTTTTAGGGCTTACATTTTCAATGTAAGCCCTAAAACTGTGGTGACAACCACATGGTTTACTATGCCGGGAAATACAAATTGAAGAGGAATGGTGTTACATTCATTGTCAAAAAGAACATATCCAGACCAGCCATGAGGTATAACATTGTCTCTGAAAGGAAAATACCCATGCGCCTACAGAGAAGCCCAGTTAATACCACTATTATTTATATTAACGCAATAACCACTAAAGCCAGTGAGGATGAAATAGAAGAATTCTACCAACTTCTTCAATCTGATATTGATCAAACATGCAATCAAGATGTATTGATCATTACTGGTGATTGGAATGCAAAGGTTGGGAACAAACAGGAAGGATCAGTAGTTGGAAAACATGGTCTTGGTAATAGAAATTATGCTGGTGATCACATGATAGAATTCTGTAAAGTCAATGATTTGTTCATCTCAAATATGTTTTTTAGACAGCATAAGAGACAATTATACACAAGGACCTCACCAGATGGAATACCCAGAAATCAAATAGACAACATTTGTGAAAAGAGATGATGGAAAAGCTCCATATCATCAGTCAAAACAAGGTCAGGGGCAGACTATGGTCACATGCAAATTCAAACTGAAGCGGAAGAAAATGAAAATAAGTCCATGAGTGCTAAAATATGACCTTGACTATATCCAACCTGAAGTTAGAGATCATCTGAAGAACAGATTTGATACATTAAACACTAAAGACCAAAGACCAGAAGAGTTGTGGGATGACATCAAGAACATCGTATAAGAAAGCAAAAAATCATGAAGAAGACAGAAAAGAAGGAAAAAATCAAAATGGAAGTCAGAAGAGACTGAAACTTGCTCTCCAACGTAGAGATGCTAAAGCAAATTGAAGAAATGAGGAAGTCTAACAGCTGAACAGAAAATTTCAAAGGTCAACTCGAGAAGACAAAGTCAAATATTACAACGAAATGTACAATGATCTGGAGTCAGAAAACCAGAAAGGAAGAACACACTCAGCATTTCTCAAGCTGGGGGAACTGAAGAAAAATTCAAGCCTCAACTTTTGTTATTGAGGGATTCTCTGGGCAAATTATCGAATGATGCAGAAAACATCAAAAGAAGATGGAAGGAATACAAAGAGTCACTGTACCAAAAGGAAATGGTTACTATTCAACCGTTTCAAGAGGTAGCATATGATCAAGAGCCAATGATATTGAAGGAAGAAGCCCAAGGTGCATTGAAGGAATTGGCAAAGAACAAGGCACCAGGAATTGATTGAATAAAAATTGAAATCTTTCAAGAAAATGAGGAGGCACTGGAGACACACACTCATCTCTGCCAAGAAATTTCTAAGACAACTATCTGGCCAACTGATTGGAAGAGATCCGTATTTGTGCCCATTCCAAAGACAGGTGACCCAATAGAATGGAAGAATCATTGGACAATATCTTTGATATCCCATGTAAGTAAAGTTTTACTAAAGGTAATACAGAAATGGCTACAATCATACATTGACAGAGAACTTCCAGAGGTTCAAGCTGGATTCAGAAGAGGACGTGAAACGAGGAATATCGTTGCTGATGTCTGATGAATCTTGACTGAAAGCAGAGAACACCAGAAAGATGTTTACCTATGCTTTATTGACTACACAAAGGCTTTTGATTGTGTCGATCATGACAAGCTATGGACAACATTGTGAAGTATGAGTATTCCAGAACACTTAATTGTGCTCATGAGGAATCTGTACATAGATCAAGAGGCAGTTGTTTGAACAGAACACGGGAACACTGAATGGTTTAAAATTAAGAAAGGTGTGCAACAAGGTTGTATTCTCTCACCATATTTATTCATCCTGTATGCTGAGCAAATAATCTGAGAAGGTGGCATATATGAAGAAAAATGTGGCATCAGGATTGGAGGAAGACTCATTAACAACCTGCAGTATGCAGATGATTCAACCTTGCCTGCTGAAAGTGAAGAGGACTTAAAATATTTACTGATGAAGATCAAAGAGCACAGCCTTTGGTATGGATTGCATATCAAGGTAAAGGAAACAAAAATGCTCACCACTGGACCAATAAACAACATTCTTATCAACGGAGAAAAGGTTGAAGTTGTCAAGGATTTCATTCTTCTTGGATCAACTATCAACACTCGTGGAAGCAGCAGTCAAGAAATCAAAGGACGTATTGCATTAGGCAAATCTGCTGCTCAAGAGCTTTTAAAAGTGTTGAAGAGGAAAGATGTCAGCTTGAAGACTAAGGTGTGCCTGACCCAAGCCCTGGTATTTTCAATAACCTCATATGCATGTGAAAGCTGGACAGTAAGGAAGACCGTAGAAGAACTGATGCTTTTGAGTTATGGTGTTGGAGGAGAATATTGAAAGGACCATGGGCTGCCAAAAGAACCAACAGATCTGTGTTGGAAGAAGTGCAGCCAGAGTGTTCCTTGGAGGCCAAGATGTCCTAACTTCGTCTCTCATACTTCGGACATATTGTCAGGAGAGACTAGTCGCTGGAAAAGGATATCATGTTTGGTAAGGTGGAGGGTCAGAGAGAAAGAGGAAGACCCCCAGTTAGATGAATTGGTAAAGTGGCAGCAGCAAAGAGCTCAAGCATGGGAACAATTGTGAGGTTGGCTCGGACAGGGCAGTGTTTCCTTCTGTTGTGCAGAGTCGCTATGAGTCGGTACTAACAAAACTTTGGACAGCATTTCTACCAAAATCCCATTAGGTGGCGGTGTTTAAAAACATTACAGTCACAACTTGATTTCAGCAATTTATAGTGGAGGTGGTTATGTGCCTTGGAGTGGATTCTGACTCATAGTGAACCTGTATAGGGTCTCCGAGATTGTAATTTTACTGGAGCAGAAAGCCTCATCTTTTCCCCATGGAAGAGCTGATAGTTTCAAACTGCTTACCTTGAGGTTAGCAGCCCAACTCGTAACCACTATGTTATCGCAATTGTTGCTAAGCAATTTAGTCTCTTAGTCTCTAAATTTTGATCCCAAACTGCATTTGTGGTCCATTTTTTTCTTTGTCCTTTGAAGGATTATTAAACTAGAAGTTACCATTTACTGATTATTGTTTAATTTTGTATCACCCCTCAAGTTAAACTACAGACATAGAATGTTAGTTTTATTCAATTTCTGTAAATGCCGTTAACTTTTTTTTGGGAATTTTGTGTAAATTTTTTTTTCAGACTGGTAGAAATATCACTTCTATCCCTGATATTGGTAGGCTAAGATATAGAGTACTATTTAGATTGCTATGATTTGGTATTGGGTCTCGAATTTCAGGGGATGTATGAAGTAGTGTCAGGCTTTTTGACATTGCCCAAGAATTATTCAGAATGCTAACGTTACCATAATTTTATGCAAATCGTATGCACATGATACTTGTTTGCCAAGTGTGCCTTCCCCAAGATATTTTCATAAGCGAGCTATGCTAATTTTTTTTTCTAGCAGCTTGTAAACAGTTAGCGTAATGCTCTTACAAAAATACCTTGTGGGAGGGCATGATTGGGAAAAGCATACTGATCACATTATTTTGCATGAAAATGCAATAAACACTTTGCCTAGAAAAAAGCATAACTAAATCACATTGCATTAACAGCAAATGTCTTTCAAATGTTCTTCATTCATCGTTGGTTGACACTCTCAACACTCACTCCTCAATTCAGTCTAAGAACCACATGCCTTTCTGTGAAAATTGCTGTATTCACATCTCCATACTTTATATCTAATCTTCATGTTTAAAAAGTCCTTGTTTCCCTCTCTCAATTCATGTTACCCCCTCCCCCGCCAGTGCTTAAAAATGCTATTAAATACCTTCTGCAGGCATTCTTACTGGATGAAGTCTATGTTCCTCTTCTGTATCTCTAGTATGCATTTTCTCAACACTTCTATGGCCAATTTTCCATAATAATGTGTGTTTTCACATAAAATTATATGAAATTCCATTCAAAATTAACCTAACATATATCTTGGTAGCACAGTGGTTACAAATCGGGCTGCGAACCTCAGGGTCAGCAGTTCGAAACTACCAGTTGTTCCGCGGGAGAAAGATGAGGCTTTCTGCTCCCATAAAGATTTACAACCTCGGAAAACCTGTGCAGGGTCGCTATGAGTCGGAACCAACTCCACGGCACATAACAACAACAACAACAACAACATATTTTTTTTAAATTCCTAAATTTTGATGTTTCTAAACAAGCATCTAAACAACCGTGTTATTCTATCTGTATGCTAAGCAAATAATGTAAGAGACTGTTTTATATGAAGAAGATACACGGCATCTGGATTAGAAGAATACACATTAACAACCTGCAATATGCAAATGACACAATCTTGCTTCCTAAAAGCCAAGATAACTTAAAATACTTGCTGATACTGCTTAACCATAGTGGTGAAAACAGACTTGTACTGGTACAATGAAAGATACATAAATCAATGAAACAAAATTGAGAACCCAGAAGGAAATCTATCCACATACAGTCAACTGATCTTTGACATAGAGCCAAAACATAGGTGGCGAAGGGATAGTCTCTTCAAGAAATGGTGCTGGGAAAACTGGAAATCCATTTGCGGAAGACTGAAACAAGACCCATATTTTTCACCATATACAAAAACAAACTCAACATGGATTAAAGTCCTAAATGTAAAACCTGGAACTATAGAGCTCATCAATGAAAACATAGGGACAAATTTACAGGCCCTAATGTGGCCCTGTTGTGGCGCTGTGGGTTAATGCGCCAGACTGCAAAACCATTTGAACTACAAGTTCAGCGATTCAAACTCACCAGCTGCTCCTCAGAAACCCTATGCAGGGTCGCTATGGGTCAGAACCAACTCGGTATTACTTAACAACAACAGTGTGGCACTGTGGGCTAATGCGTCAGACTGCAAAGTCATTTGAGCTGCAAGACTGGTAGTTCAAGTTCACCAGCTGCTCTTTGGAAACCCTATTCAGGGTCGCTATGGTCGGAATCGACTAGACGGCATTTAACAGCAACAACAACAGCAATACACGGCATACATACACTATCAAATATTACCCAAAAAACACAGACAGAAGGCAAAATAGATGACTGGGACCTCCTAAAAATTAGAAACTTATGTACTGCAAAAGATTGTGTCAAAAGAATGAAAAGGAAGACCACAACTGGGAAAAAAATTTTTTTTTTTGCGATGACATATGAGACAAGGGACTAATTTCTAAAATGTGTGGAAACTACAATACCTCTACATGAAAAAGACAAACAACCCAATTGAAAAATAGGCACAGGCCATGAACAGACATCTCACTAAGGAAGACATACAGGCAGCCCACAAACATTTTCATGATCGATCATTAGCCATTGTGTTGTGAAGTGCCGTGGAGTCAGTTCCAACTCATAGAGACCCTGTATAGTTTCCGAGGAGCGGCTGGTGAGCTTGAATGGCCGACCATGAAGTTCAAATGGCTTTGCAGTCTGGCGCATTAACCCACAGTGCCACACCAGGCCTCCATTAGCCATTAGAGAGATGCAAATCTAAACTTCAATGAGATATCATCTCACACCAGCATTAACAGTGTAGTTCAAAAAAACAGAAAACAACAAAAGTTGCTGGCGAGAGTGTGGAGAGACTGGAACCTTCCTGCATTGATTGTTGTTGTTGTTGTTGTTGTTATGTGCCGTGGAGTCGGTTCCGACTCATAGCGACCCTGCACGGGGTTTCCGAGGCTATTAATCTTTACAGGAGCAGAACACCTTATCTTTCTCCCGCGGAACAGCTGGTAGTCTCGAACTGCTGACCTTGCAGTTCGCAGCCCGATTCAATTCATAACCACTATCCTACCAGAGCTCCTTCCTACATTGCTTGTGGGACTGTAAATGGTTCAACCATTCTGGAAAACAGTATGGCACTTCTTCAGAAAGTTGAAAATAGAAATACCTTGTTTTTTTTAAGTGCCATCAGGTTAATTCCAACTTACAGTGACACTGTACCTGGTTTCCAAGGAGTGGTTGGTGAATTTGAACCTCCGATCTTGCAGTGCACCAGCCTTGCCATCCAGTGCTATGGTACAGCACCACACCAGGACTCCAGAAATATCTTGTTATTATTGTTGTTGTTAAGTGCCATCGAGTCGGTTCCAACTCACAGTGACCTTTGATGCAAACACAACTAGGAATATGGTGGTACGTACAGCAGACAACATGATGAAAACTTCCTAGGTAATTAGCAAACATCTTCAGGGTTTGGATAGGGTTTCCAATGCCTCTACAATGAGCCACGGCCTGAGTAGATATATACACACAGATGTTGTTCAAAGCACTATTCACAGTAGTGAAAAGATGGAGAAAACCTACGTGTCCATCATTGGAAGAATGGGTAAACATACTTTGGTACATACAATGAAATACTATGCAATGGTGAAGAATAACAATGGATCTACAAAACACCCTGTAACATGGATGAACCTGAAGAATAGTGTTGTTGTTAGTACTGTGGAGTCGGTTCTGACTCATAGCAACCCTGCACAGGGTTTCCGAGGCTGTAAATCTTTACGGGAGCAGAAACCTCATCTTTCTCCTGCGGAACAGCTGGTAGTTTCAAACTGCCGACCTTGCAGTTAGCAGCCTGATTCATAACCACTACGTTACCAGAGCTCCTTGTTGTTGTTGTTATGTGCCATCAAGTCGGTACTGACTCATAGAGACCTTATGCACAGCAGAATGAAACACTGCCCAATCCTGGGCCAATCTCACTACTGTTGCCAAACTTGAGTCCATTGATGCTGCCACTTGACCAATCCGTCTCGTTGGGGGTCTTCCTCTTTTTCTCTGACCCTCCACCTTACCAAACATGATATTTTTTTCTAGTGACTGGTCCCTTCTGACAATATGTCCAAAGTATGAGAGACGAAGTTTGGCCATCTTGGCCTCCAAGGAGCACTCTGGCTGCACTTCTTCCAAAACGGATCTATTGGTTCTTTTGGCAGCCCATGACACTTTCAATATTCCAACACCATAACTCAAAAGCATCAATTCTTCTACGATCTTCCTTTTTCACTGTCCAGCTTTTGCATGCATATGAGGTTATTGAAAATACCATGGCTTCTTAGGTGAGTGAAATTAGTCAATCACAAAAGGACAAATATTGTATGAGACCATTATTATAAAAGCTTAAGAAAAGGTTTCCATACTAAAGGAAACATTCTTTGATGTTATCAGTGATGGAAGGGAGGGGAGAGTAGTTCGCTGGCTATAGAGTATGGGGAGGATAATTGTACAAGAAGGGGGACGGCAATTCACAGGAAGAGGGAGGGTGGCAGAGTTATAATGAAGATAGGCAAAAACATAAGGAGGTATGCATGGGTTAAAGGGGATAGAGGTAAATAGTGACATATGCACAACCTTGGAACAACAGCACTCTGTGCATAAATACATGGATTGAGGCATAGGCAGAAAGGGTAAGGAAGAAAGAGAGAAATCTATATATAGTCATTTATCCCCCAAATATATGAATTTGAAATAGGATGTTTGTACATGAACACTTACCTTTCATACAAACACAACTAAGAATATGGTGAAGTTTACAGCGGGCAACATGATGAAAACTTCCAAGATATTATCAAACATCTTAAGGCAATGAGTTGAAAGGTCTGGGGGTGCTCAAGGCCATAATCTCAGGGGACACTGTGGTCAATTGCCATAATATAGTACACAAAGACAATGTTCTATATCTTGCTTGGGTGAGTAGCATCTTGGATCTTGAATGCTCATGAGTGGCTGTCTAAGGTACAGCTAGTGATCTCTCCATGTGCAGAAGAAAGGAGAGTGATAAGAATTGAAGAGGCTTGGAAATAGTTAGTTCGATGGACTAATGGAGCATGTGAACATCAGTGTACATGACTCTGAGACCAGAAGAGCTAGACAGTGCCTGATTATTCCCACCAACTGCCCCAAAAGGGATTACAGTAGAGGGTCCCTGATACAGTGGGAGAAAATGTAGAACAAAACTCAAAATTATTTAATAGTTAAAAGCAAAACAGGTTTGCTGGTCAGAGAGAGAGTAGAGACACTATAGCCCTCTGCCACCCTTTAGGCCTGTAAAGGAATTCACCCTCATGGTCCAATTTTCAGTCAAGCAGTAGGTAGGTTTATAGGAGATGACAATAACACTAGCAAGGTATACTTAGAATGGTCAATAATTCAAAATAAAAAAGGTAACGTTTTTCTAAGGATAAAGTTGAAGAGGGCTGGGACCATGGGTTGAACATAAACAGGAACCACAGAGAGGAAGCAGAATAATTGTAGTTGAATGGAAGGGATTGTAAATACGGAAATGAAACAAAATGCATGATTTGTTTAATATAAAGCTAATGGTCTTTTCTGTGAACCTTTACTACATTCACAATTAAAATTTTAAAAAAGAATGAAAACAACAGTTTCTCTATATTCAAGACCAAGGTTCAGAATCTCTTCTAACATTTACTTTGTCTTTTCTTTCTTGTCTTTTTAGTGACCTTTTGCTTTCTTTCTTGAAGTCATTGCACAACTCCTCTGGTCTTTTGTCATTAATGTCTAATGTATCAAATCTGTTCTTGAGATAGTCTCTAAATTCAGAGGAGATATACTGACATTCATATTTTTTCTTCCATGGATTTGTTTTAATCCTCTTAATCTTCTGCCCAAACTTGCATACAAGCAATTGATGGTGTGCTCTACAGTCATCTCCTGGCCTTGTTTTGACTGATGCTATTCAGCTTCTCCATCATCTCTTCCCACGGATATAGTCAATTTGATTCCTGTTTATTCCATATGGTGAGGTTCATATTTATAGTTGCCATTTATGTTGTTGAAAGGAGTCCTGGTGTAGGATAAGCATTTGATCTCAAGGTCAGTTCAAACCTCAAGGTCAGTTGTTCAAACTCACCAGCTGCTCCTTGGAAACCCTATACAGGGTCACTATGAGTCGGAATCAACTTGATGGCATTTAACAACAATGTTGTTGAAACAAGATATTTGCAATGAATAAGTTATTGGTCTTGCAAAATCCTATCATGTGATCTCTAGCATCATTTCTATCACCAAAGCTATATTTTTCTACATCCTTACTCTTCATTTCCAGTTTTCACATTCCAGTCACCAGTAATTATTAATGCACTTGATTGTATGTTTGATCAATTTCACACTGAAGAAGTTGGTAGAATTTCATCATCATTGGCTTTAGTGGTTGGTGCATAAATTTGAATAACAGTAATATTAACTGGTATTCCTTGTAGGAATGTCGATATTATCCTATTAAAGGCAGCATTTTATTTCAAGATAGATCTTTAAATATTCTTTTTCACTATGAATCTGACAGCATTCCTCTTCAGTTGGTTGTTGAAGACATAGTATACAATATGACTGTCTTTTTCAAAATGGCTACTCCCAGTCCATTTTAGCTCAAGAAATTTGACAATGTATTGTGTTAGGCAAACCTGCTGTACAAGACCTCTTTAAAGTGTCCAAGAGCAAAGATACCAGTTTGAGGACTAAGGTGCCACTGACCCAAGCTATGGTATTTTTGGTTGTTTCACATGCCTGTGAAAGCTGGACAGTGAATAAGGACAAGCACTGAAGAATTGATGTATTTGATTATAGTGTTGATGCAGAATATTGAAAGTACCATGGACTGTCAGAAGAACAAATCTGTCTTGGAAAAAGTGCAACCAGAATGCTCTTTAGAAATCAAAATGGTGAGACTTGGACTCTTGTATTTTGGGCATGTTGTCAAAGGGACCAGTCCTTGAAGAAGGACATCATGTTTGGTAAAGTGGAGAATTAGGGGAAAAGTGGAAGACCCTTAACAAGATGGATTGATACAGTGCCTGCAACAATGAGCTCAAACAGCAACAATTGTGAGGAGGCCACAGGACTGGGCAGTGTTTTGTTCTAGAGTACATAGGATCACTGTGCATCAGAGCTGACTCTATGGCACTTTACAGCAACAGCAACAACAGCCATTAACATAACCAGGAAGCAGGAGTTTGTCAGGAGAACAAATATTTAGTCCCAGGCAAGCCATTGGATAAAAAGAACAATTTCAGCAAAAACTGAAATAAACTTAGCTTAGTTTTGGTCAAACAGTTTTTATTAATTTCTCCTTTGCAGTATATATAAATAAAAAATGTCACTAAGTAAGTTATCATACTGGTCACTATGGTAAAGAATTTGCCTCCATTAGCTTATGTAACTCTCAAAACAAACCCGTGGGATATGTGCTTCCATTTCTCCAATTTCTATAGAAGAAAACTGAAAATTAGAGAGCTACTGGTGTTTTCTTAAGGTCACACAATTGGTGTTAGAACAAAAATACATTCTAAAAATTAATATGTATGACTAATAAAATGATATTTCTTTTTCTAAGTGTTTTGAAAGAGAAAAGAAGTTTAAATTGATATAAGGTATGTGTCAAAAATATAGATAAGCACAGAGGAATGGAAGTGCCAGTTGATTAAGATGTTGCTGTTGTTGTTAGCTGCTTTGAGATAACTAGAATGCATTGTTGTTATTAAGTGCCACTGAGTTGGTAATGACCCATACCAACCCTGTATAGGGTTTCCAAGGAGCAAGCTCAAACCACCAACCTTGCGGTTCAAACCAACTTCGCAGTCCAGTGCATTAACGCAGAGCGCCACACCAGGACTCCATTACAACCAACCCCATATACAACAAAATGAAACACTACCCAGTCTGCTGTTATCCTCACAGTTGTTCCTATGTTTGAGCCTGATTTTGTAGCTACTGTGTTAGTACGTCGTGCCTTCCAACCTGAGGGGCTCATCTTCCGGCATGATATCAGTGTTCCACTACTACTTATAAAGTTTTCAGAAATAGTCAGTCTTCCTTGTACCTAGTCTGTTATGGTGCCTCTGCTGGTATTTGAAATGGCAATGACATAACTTCCAGTACCACAGCAACATGCACGCCACCACAGCCCAACAGTGACAGGTGATAGGGTAGGTTTTAAAATTAAAATTAAAATTAAAATTCACTTGTTGTGTTACTTTCCTCCCTGTGAATTGCACTGCCACACAGATTGGTGATATTTATAATATGTAAATATATTTAAATAAAATAATTAACAAAATGAAAGTATTCTGCCATTGTTAGCTACTTGAGTAAAGGAAGGACATAAATATCAATTAAATTAGAAAGTTGACATGCTTATTATTTGTCTCGGATAAATACATTTGTACTTCACCCATATTCTCATTTTCCTTTGCCTGTATGTTATTGAGAGAAAAAGAAACCTAACCTTCAGTTCAAAGTTTTTCTGTAACTTTTATATATAAATGAATAAAAAGAGTTTTTAACTATATACATACCGGGAGAAATAAACTTTATATTTGACTCATATATATATGTATGTGTGTGTGTGTATTGTTAAGTGCCTTCGAGTTGGTTTTTACTAATAGCGGCCATGATACATACATACAAACACACACACACATACATACATATATATATATATAGAGAGAGAGAGAGAGAGAGAAAGTAGTTGAGGCAAGATGGAAATACATTTCCTACATGTTTTCTTTTAAATTGTTATTGTTAGATTCATCAAGTCTCTTCCACTGACAGCGACCATATGCACAATAGAACGAAACACTGCCCAGTCTTACAACTGCCTCACAATTGTTATTATAGCTGAGCCCATGGTTGTCGCCACTGTGCCAATTCATCTTGTTGGGGACCTTCCACTTTGACCAAGTAGGATGTCCTTCTTCAGGGACTGATTGCTCCTGACAACATGTCCAAAATATAAGAGACAAAATTTTGCCATCCTATATTCTACGGAGCATTCTAGCTGTACTACTTCCAAGAACGATTTGTTTGTTCATTGTCCAACTTTCACATGCATATGAAGCCATGTTGAGAAGTGCTGAGTGTGTTCGCCCTTCTGATTTTCTAACTCCAGGTCTTTGCACATTTCATTATAATAATTTACCTTGTCTTCCAGAGCTGCCCATTGAAATTTTCCATTCTGCTATTTTACCTCCGCATTTCTTGCATTTGCTTTAACATCTCTATACTGGAGAGCAAGTTTCAGAGTCTCTTCTGACATCTGTTTTGGTCTTTTCCTTCTTTCTTGTCTTCTTAATGAACTTTTGCTTTCTTCCTCTATGTTGTTCTTGACGTCATCCCACAACTCCTCTGGTCTTTGGTCTTTAGTGTCTAATGCATCAATTCTGTTCTTAAGATGATCTCTAAATTCAGGTGGGATATGTTCAAGATCATGTTTTGGTTCTTGTGGACTTGTTTTAATTTTCTTCAGCTTCCACCTGAACTTGAGCAGCTGATGGTCTGTTCCACAGTCTGTGCCTGGCCTTGTTTTGGCTGATGATATGGAACTTTTCCACCACCTCTTTCCACAATTACAGTTAATTTGATTGCTGTGTATTCCATCTGGTGAGGTCTGTGTGTACAATCATTTTTTATATTGTTTACAAAAGGTATTTGCAATGAAGAAGTCATTGATTTTGCAAAATTCTATCATGCTATCTCCAGCATTGCTGTTCTATATAACATTTTTATTATTATTTACTGTGTCACAAAGATAATTCAAAAGCAGTTCAGCAGGGAACTGCCAGAGAGTCATACCAGATTCAGTCTAGGGCAAGGAAGGAGAGATTCAATTGCTGACGTCAGATAGATCTTGTCTGAAAGTAGAGAACACCTGAAAGATGTTTATCTATGCTTTATTGAGTACACGACAGTTTTCGATTGTGTAGATCATGGCATGCTATGGTATTCTGGAACACTTAATTGCTCTCATTAGGAACCTGTACCTAGACCGAGAGGCAGTCTTTGGAACACAACAAGGCAGCACTGTATGGTTTAAATTAGGAAAGGTGTGCACCAGGGTTGAACGTCATTGTAAAGAAAACAAAAATCCTCACCAGCGGACCAATAAATAGCGTACATATAAATAGAGGAAAGATTGAAGTTGTCAAAGACTTCATTGTACTTGGATCAACCATCAATGCTCATGGAAGCAGCAGTCAAGAAATCAAACAACGTATTGCATTAGGCAAATTGGCTGCACAAGACTTCTTTAAAGTGTTCAAGAGCAAAGAAGTTAATTTGAGGACTAAGGTTCATTTTACCCAAACAATGGCATTTTCAATTGCCTCATATGCATGTGAAAGTTGGATCATGAATAAAGAAGACCATAGAATAATTGATGCATTTGAGTCTGAGTTGTGGTGTTGGAGGAGAATGTTATAAGTACATGGACTGCCAGAAGAACACACCAATCTGTATTGGAAGAAGCACAACCAGAATGCTCCTTAGAAGCCAGGATGGACAGATTTCGTCTCTTATACTTCAGACATATTATCAGGAGGGACCAATCCCTGGAGAAGCAAGTCATGCTTGGTAAAAGGGAGGTCAGTGAAAAAGAAGAAACCCCAATGAGATGAATCAGCCCAGCAGTGATGGGCTCAAGCATAGCAACAATTGTGAGATGTAAGACCCGGCAGTGTTCCATTGTGTTGTGCATAAAGTAAATATGAATTGGTCCCAACTCAAATGACACCTAACAACAACAATAACCTTAAATACCTCCAAATTCAAAGGTGCTTTTTTCCCCTCCTTTGTTGTTTTTGTTGTTAAGTGCTATGTAGTTGGTTCCAACTCACAGTGTCTTTGTACAGATTTCCATAGAATAACTGCTGGGTTTGCACTGCCGACTTTATGATTAGCAGTCCTAGACACCACAGCAAGACTCCCTGTTTTTTTCTTTAATATAATTTTATTGAATTATAATATGCATATGAAAAAATAAACAAATCATTGACATATAAAACCATAATTCTCACAAAGGGAGCACATCTGTGTAACTAGAACTTACTTATACCTAGAAACTGAACATTAGCTGAACTCAGAATGGATTCAGTAAGTACTGTTGTTATTAAGTAACTTGTAGCAATCCTGTTTCCAAGAAGTAGCCAGTGGGTTTTAACTGCCAATCTTGCAGTTAGAAGTCCAGTGCTTACCCTATAATGCACTCTGCAGTAAATACCAGGTACACAATACTATTTCTGCAGTATGGAGTCCCCAGAAATTTAGTTAGCTGGATACTTCAAACAGATAAAAACTTTTCCATTGGCAGCTGGTTGTCCATTATTTATTAACAATAAATGTTTTCTAGTGCAAACCTTTTCTAAGCTCTTTGCATTTTAAGAGCTTGTAACTGAAGTATCCACGTCTTGAGTGTGTGTGTGTTTGAGAGAGTGAGAAAGAGAGAGTGATGAACAATCTCTTCTGTCCCTTGAGTTAACACACACACACACACACACACAGACATGCACACACACACACACACACACACATATATATATATAAATGAGAGATTTTATGTGCCTAGTAAAAGATTAGGAAGCCTTATTTAATAGATATGATTTTAGGCAGTGTAAAAATAAAAGCTCTCAAAAAATGTAGAACATTAGAAAAATATGGCATTTTTTGGTGTGAAATACAAAAAGAAAAAAACAACCAGAAACAAGCTAGTGTTCTTGAATTGAGTTAAGGAAGATGGCATCTCTAAAGTTATTATTAGTTGCCTCACATTTCATACTCACATTTCATAATTCCACACAGCTTGTCAGTCTCTACCTTATACTCTGAAATTTCTTGCCTTAATAATGTCTTTTGTTTTGTTCACTCCTCTCTTTCCCTCATCTCTATTTCAGGTTAACCTTGAATTCAGACTTATTTTTCAGAAAAATTTCCCTGTCTGCCTATACTTTTTCTGCTCAGAGATCACCAAAATCTTTTGTGCCCATTAGTGCACCATTTGATATGATCCCTAGAAGCTAAGCAACGGAGTCCAGGTTCAATTTTGTGTCTTCATCTCAGATCCTGGCATTCAGCAGTGTCCAAGGAATGTTTTGGTTTGTTTGTTTTAATGAATGAATAAATGAACATATACACATGATACACATGTTCAATATTTAAATTCAGGTGGCTAAGAGTTCAGACTCTCTTGAACTCATTTTCAGGAGAACTTGAAACAATATCACTGCCTTTCAGCAAGTTTGTTTAAAAGAAGCATGCACCCATGAATAAATCATCCTATCTTCTCTCTTGCTTTCAGCAATGCAAATTTCAGAAGAGAATGGAAGTTACTCACATATGGATGAAGTTACAAATGGCATATTTTTGAGGAGTTCTGTTTACAATAAACATTTTACATCTTATTCTACTACAATTTCAATTACCACTGTTTACAAATGTATACGTGTATATGGTATAAAATTTAAGAGCTACAAAAAGATATACAAGTACAGTTTCTTGCCACTGTGTCCCTAGTCACCCAATGCCCTTCTCCAGAAGCGACCACTTTTAGCAGTACTCAGGAGCTGTCGATAGTCTGTTTGTTGTTGTTGTTAAGTGCCGTGGAGTCAGTTCCGACTAATAGCTACCCTGTAAAGGAGCTCTGGTAGCATCGTGGTTACGAATCAGACTGTGAACTTCAGGAACAGCAGTTTGAAACTACCAGCTGCTCTGCGGGAGAAAGATGAGGCTTTCTGCTCCCGTAAAGATTTATAGCCTTGGAAACCCTGTGCAGGGTCGTTATGAGTCAGAACTGACTCCACAGCACATAACAACAACAACAACAGGGGTTCTGAAAAGCAACTCATAAGTTTGAACTGCCGACCTTGTGGTTCAAACTGACCTTGAGGTCAAATGCTTATTCTACAATGCCACACCAGGATCCCTTCCATAGTCTAAGCAGATAAAATATTCACTACATTTTTGAAGAGAAAGAATTTGCTTGTGGCTAAGGAGTCCTGGTGTGGCATTGTGCATTAATGCTCTGGATTGCAAGGTTGACTTGAACCCAAGTTCGGCTGTTCAAGCTTACAAGCCACTCCTTGGAAACCCTATAAGGGTCACTATGGGTCAGAACTGACTTGATGGCATTAAACAATAACAAAGTAGTCTCAATCTTTGACAGCTATTAAAAGAATTCAGGATAAATCAGCCATAAAAAGTTGAATTTCAAAAGACATCCATCCTACCTTGAATGCTGATTTAGTTTGCTAGTGCTACTGTATCAGAAATACTACAAGTGGGTCACTTTAACAAGCAGAAATGTGTTTTCTCATAGATTAGAAGGCTAGACGACTCTAGAGGAAGACTTTCTTTTCTGTCATCTCTGGGGAAGATCTCTTTCAGTTTCTGTAAACCTAACATTTCATGATTATTCAGCAATCTCCACATGGCATGTACATTCCCCTTTCTTGTTTCCCTTTGTCTAATATTCTCTGCTTTATAGCTCAAAATGAGTAGGCTTAAACATACCCTATACTAAACCCAAAATCAAACTCACTGAAACTAGCTAGTTCCGACTCCTGGCAACCTATAGACAGTGTAGAATTTCACCTTAGGATTTCTAAGATTAAAATTATATGGGTACAGACAGCCTCATTATTTCTCCTATGGTTGGTGAATTCGAACCACTGACCTTGAAGTTACCAGCCCAACATTTAACCCACTACACCACTGAGGTTCCTCATACTCTATACTGATATGGCCTTATTAACATAACAAAGAAAAACCATTCCAAATGGGATCATATCCAGAGGTATGTTGTTGCTGTTGTTAACTGCTACCGAGTCAGTTCTGATTCATAGCGACCCTGTATAGGGTTTCCTAGGAGTGGCTGGTGAGTTTAAATCACTGACCTTGCAGTTCAAACCAACTTTGCAATACAATGCATTACACTACAGCGCCACACCAGGACTCCAATCAGAGGTATAGATATTAGTATTTACAACATATATTTTGAGGACACAATTCAATCCATAACAGGTACTATTGACATCAGAGCAGAACCCCACTAAAGGAATCAGGAGAGTCTGGGCTGATAGTCCCAGTGATTATGTCTAGAATGAAGAGACCATGCCTTACATGTATTACACATAGGAAATTATTTTACAGAAGCACTACGCAGAATCCTTGAATAAACGAAGATTAGATAAATCATGAACATTCAAACTTTTTTGCTGCTGTTGCTGCTGCTGCTTTTAGGATATTGTTTAACAAAGTGTTCCCTGTTTTACTTTATGACTCCTTTCTAGGTATGGATTTTTTTTTTTTTAAGTAGAGAATGTGAAAAAGTAGGGGAATAGATATTCACAGGGTTTCAACATCCTCCTAAGCTCAAATGGATGATTTACATATCAGGGCAACCTGAGACTGATGTCTCCATTGTGAATGTTCCACCAGCCTGTGAGGGGAAAGGTCGTCCGAGGGCAGTCTTTCAGAGTTACAATTGCACCAAGATAAGAACCTCCGAAAGGAAAGAACAAGAAAGAGTCTGTCTTACTTCCACCGTACCCTGCATGCCTGGTACACAGTAACCATTCAAGTATTTGATGATTTTTTTTTTTGGTCTTGATTCTCTATATCATCTCACTTTCTGAGTTTCCTTTCTTTCTGCTTAGTGTCCTACAGGACTGGTCTTTTAGGGTCCAGAGAGCCAAACGTGCCCCTTCTTCGATGTCTCAAAATCGACCATAATTCATTCCTAAACGATCCTTTCTGTGTTTGATTATTAGCTTCTTTTTTTTTTTTTTTTCTTCCTTGTACCTGTGCTTAATATTAGTGCTTCTAGGATTCAATGTGATACCAGCATCTCACCCCCCTCTATCCATGCCACTTGGGCTATCGCATCATTCCAATGGCATCAACTATGTATTATCTGATCATCTCCTGCCCACCTCTCTCATAAGCTTCTAAGGGTAAGAAGAAGAGTGAATTGTACAGATGGGCTTGCACAGTAGGTTTATAGGAGCAGCTGCGTCTAGTATTCAGTTTTGTTTTCTGGGTTGCGATCCCCTTCTGTTATTCCCAAGGCATCAGTGAAATCTAGTCAATATTATAGCCTATTTTCAGAATTCAATGGGGGAAAAAATGGCTGTTTCTATTCTCAGGGAAGAGTAAGTAGGAGTTGGGGACATTAGTCTTGAAATGGAAGAAAAATGAAACAACCCGACCACTTGCTGAGACAGTAAGAGACAACCAGATTAATTTGTAGAATACTGAGAACATTCTCCAAGAATCACCAGAAAGAGCTGAGAAGCAGAAAAGAACTTGATAAGAGCCTGAATGTCTTTAATGAGATAGAGGCTCTCTGACTATTGAAATGACATTAAAAGGAATTGTGAATTCATAAGTTAATGAAAGCTGAGACTTTCGGCCACAAGATACAGTTCCTCACATTTCACTCACCAATACTGCTGAGAGAGAAAAGACGGGTTTTTTGTTGTTGTTTTGCCAAAAGTCAATTAAAGGAAAAGGAAAACTGTCAGAAAGGATATGAAAAAGTATCAAATGTCTTACCTAAAAATAACAAAGACAGATTCTTGATAAAAGACAGAAGATTGGAAAATGGACAAAAAAATTCATCGGTGAGAAAATATTCTGTGGTCGGACTTAGGTGAAAAATCCAGGAATGGAGGCAGCTCAAGTTGGTGCAAATACCATCACTGGATCTAGTTTCTCTCTTTCTATGTCTCATTTTTATTTCTCTTGATTGGGAACAAGTCTGTGATTTCTAGGTTATTGTCAGTTTCTGATATATGCAGTAACCTGGAATTTCCTAACAACAGTGAATTTCCTTCAATATAGCATGAAGGTTAAGAATTCTGGCTCTGGAGTCTTATTACTGGACTTGAACCTTAGCATAACTACTTACCTGTGTAGCCTTAACCAAATTATTAGACCTTTCTGTATCTCAGGGTCCCTAACTGCCAAATAGGGAAAGTACCAGGATTAAAGGACTCCTACAAGGATCAGATGTGTTAATATATGAGTATTAATGAGATAAAGTCATTGGAATACAGTAATGACAACACATTTTAACATTTTTTACTAAATTCCAAACTAATAAGAGATAAATATATATAAAATCTATTAGTCCTGATTTGTAATCTAAGAGATTCAGGATCTGAAACTAGAAAAATGTTTTTGAAAGTAAAAAAGCAAAAACTATGCATAATAAATAATTACTTCTGAAAAGGTCTATTTTTTCCCCCTTATTTTAGGATCTTATTTATTTATTTTGCTAACAAAATCTCAACTCTATCTTTTATTATTAAAATTGTATCAACAAGGAAGGTATACATCAAAATGTTAACAAAGATTTCTTTTTAGGGAGAATAATGGAAGATAGGGAAGCAGGAATTTTGCTGTCTACTTAATATACTTTCACATCTTTTTCTGACTACAGACTCCAGTATGTATTCCACCTCAACATAAAGAAAACAAAAATCCTCAGAACTGAAGCAAAAAATTTTTCATGATAAACTGAAAATATTGAAGTTGTTGAAGATTTCATGTTACTTGGATCCACAAGTGACACCCACAGAAGCAACAGAAACAAGAAATTTTTTTTAAGAAAATCAAATTTGAAAGGAGGAAGGGGAAGGTGGAGCACAGGGTAGGGAATAGACACAGGATAGTTTGGGTACTGGGGAGGGAGGCAATACGCAAAAATGGGGAGGGGAATGGAAGAACAAAGCAGATGGGAGAACAATTAGGCATGTTTGAATGGGCTAAGTGGGACAGAGGTAAATAACGATATATGTATAACGTTGGAACAATGGGGCTCTGGGATACAGGGATTAAGACATTGTTGGAATGGGCAAAAGGGGAGAAATAATCTCATGATGCTTGGCTATCTTTTGAATCTGGTTTCCCTTGCATACCATTATAAAATAGACACTTGAGGGGAAGAGAAAGGAATAGCCAGAAATATCACCATAGAAAGCTTGTAAGTCTGTCTTCTGCCTATAACTGATTGGAATACCTAAATTGGGGATACAACATTCCTAGTGAAGGAGGCTTCCTGCAGAACCTCTGCATTACATAAGAACATAGGTGGTATCCTGAACCCCATCCAGAATCTTCTGAGGGGGAAATTTCCACTGGAAAGGATAAGCAAACCAGCCTGGAGTGGCTAGAAGAACAAAAGACACTTTTTAAAAGAAAAACCAACAGGAAAATTACAAAAGAATAATGGTAGTCTGACTAACTACTACAAGAACAAGCAAGTTGCTCCCTCAGGAGACATCAAGGCAAGCGGTTAGGTCCCCTTAGAGCAAAACCCCTGCCAAAACTAAGACTCAATGGGAATACACAAACAGACATGTGCTCTGACTGGTGAACACATTGGTCACCAATAAAAGGAAGTGAAGGAAAAACAGCAATGAAGCTGTGGGCTAAGTCCAACCATGTTCAACAGACTCCTGTGATCCTGGGTGGAGACCTGGTTGGCCAGCAGTTTGGCAAGACCTGGGGACTCCTAGGCCCAGAGTCAGTGACATAGCCATAGAGGACTAAAGTGGAGAATGAAGCCTCCAGCTGATAAGAAGAGAGGGCATATGCACATGAACACCCACACTTGCAGATAATACCCATTTGACCTGGCTTCGATGACTGGATGATCAGAGCTCAACTAGAAGAAGAAAGAAGAGGGAAAAAAGAGCAATCTGATACAATTTGATGAACTTGACCTACACCTATGAATGAAGTAGCTCAAAAGAGGAAATAAATCTTTACAGCGAGGATCATTCCCACTCCCTCAATACAGAGGGTAGACAGGGATGGGCAACTTGGACATTGGCTACCCAAAATGGGGAGGCTACAAAGGCAAGAAGTGACTGGCTTACAAGCTTTCAACAGGGAGCGTAGATCCAGAGGGAATGGAGGAAGTTAGAATCTCCACTGAGTAGTATCCAGTCTATCTGGGGCAGGGCTGATGAAAGGAACTGGGGATCACACTCATGTGGTACAATAGTGAATAATTACTATCAAGACTGACTGTGAGGGTTGGGAATGTAAAGGAAATCAAAAGGAAGGAGGTGGTTGACTTTGCAGTCCAGGAGAGGAGGCCCCTGGGACCATCAAGGGAGAAGAGCGGAGTGCGGGACCCTACCCAGAGAAACAGTGATGCCAGAGATGGAGGCAGAGACAATGACATGGAGAAATGGAACAGCTGGGAACTCTAGGCCCAGAGAGGGGGAGGAGCTGTGTGCTGATAACCAGGGGGCAGGCTTGCAGGGTATACCCTTTGGTTGGTTTATGATGCATGGAGGGGATTGTAACCATTACAATGAAACGATATACAGTAGGATAAATGTAAAGGTAATGTTCTCCAGTATAAACTATCACATAATTCATAATAAATCAGTTTTTTAAAAAATCAAATTTGCTGTAAAAGACCTCTTTTAAATGCATTTTGAGAACTGCTGTCAGGCCTTTACCAAGCAAAGGTATTTTAGATTGCCTCATACGCATGTAAAACCTGAACAATGAATAATGAAGACCAAAGAAGAATGGATGTACTTGAAATACGGTGTTGGCAAGAATATTGAATATACCACGGACAATCAGAAGAATAAAAAATTTGTCTTAGAAGCAAGGATGCCAAGACTTCCTTTCATGTATTCTGGACATGCTATCAAAATGGACCAGTCACTGGAGAAGGACATCAAGTTTCTTATAGTGAAGGATTAGTGGAAAAAGTGTAAGATCCTCAAAGAGATAGCTGCAAGATCGGGTCAAATAGCAAGGATTATGAGAATGACCAGAACCAAGCAGTGCTTCATTCTGTTGTATAAAAGGGTCACTATGAGTCAGAATCAACTCTACAGCACCTAACAACAACAGCACATCCATTTCAACTACTTATAAAAATCTTAGCATATCTGTAGAATGCAAGTAAGAGAAGAATTAAAAAGACAATACGGTATCCTTTAATTAGCCAGAAATGGTTGTAAGTCTTCATGTGCCATCACCTCACTGTTGTTATTGCGAAGTGCCGTAGAGTAGGTACCGACTCACAGCAAGCCTGTATAGAGTTTCTGAGGAGCAGATGGTGAGTTTGAACCACCAACCTTGTGGTTTAAACCGATCTTGAGGTCTAGTGTTTATCCAAAAGTGCCACACCAGGACCCCATACCTCATTAGCCTATATCGCCATTGCTTATGAGGAGTCCTGGTCTGGCACTGCTGGTTAATGACCTGGACTGCAAGGTTGGTTTGAACCTAAAGGTCAGTGGTTCAAGCTCACCAGCTACTCCTCAGAAACCCTATATAGGATCACTGTGAGTTGGAACTGACTTGATGGCAGCTAACAATAACAATTGTGTATGAGGTGCTATGGATCAGCACTGGACTGCAAACCACAAGGTCAGCAGTTCTAACCCATCAGCTGCTCCTAAGAAACCCTCTATGTGGTTGGCGGCACTCAACAACAACAATTGTTTATGAAACACTCTGTGGAGCCCTGCATGTGTGGTACTGTAGGATAACCACTGGACTTCTAACTGTAAGGTTGGCAATTCAAACCCACCAACCATTCCTCAGAAACCCTATGTTGGTGTTCTTGTTGTTAGGTGCTACCGAGTCAGCAGGAACTATAGCTACCCTATGTAAAACAGAACAAAACACTGCCTGGTCCTGGGCCAATCTCACCATTGTTGCCACGCTTGAGCCCATTGATGCTGCCACTTTTCCAATCCATCTCGCTGGGGCTCTTCCTCTTTTTCTCTGACCCACCACTTTACCAAACATGATCTCCTTCTCCAGCAACTAGACTAGTCCTTCCTGATAAATATGGTAGCTGTTAGTTGGAATCAACTTGATAGCACTTAACAACAACAAGGTTAGACATTTATGGAGCGCAGTGGTTCTGTAGGATAAATTTGTACTGAAAACCACAAGGTTGGCGGTTAGAGCCTACCAGCTCCTCCAGGGGAGAAAGATGAGGCTTTCTGCTTCTGCAGAGATACAGCCTCAGAAAACCCGTACAGGGTCCGATGAGTCAGAACCAACTTGAGAGCACTTAATAACAATTAGACATTTGTCTCAAGGTCAACATCATGAATGCATTGATTACTCTGTCACATTTCGATAAACCCACTCAAGAAAATTCAGCATGTCATCAAACATTCAATGTTGTTATTGTTAAGGACCATCGAGATGGTTCAGACTCATAGCGACTCAGTACAGCATTTCCAAGGAGTGGTTTGTGAGTGTGACCCATTAACGTTGTGGTTCAAACAGACTTTACCATCCAATGCTTCATTTTATAGCTCCACACCAATATGTAAGTGGTTACGAATCAGGCTGCTAACCTCAAGGTCAGCAGTTCGAAACTACCAGCTGTTCCACTGGAGAAAGATGAAGCTTTCTGCTCCCATAAAGATTTACAGCCTCAGAAACCCTGTGCCAGGTCACTATGAGTTAGAACTGACTCTGCAGCACATCACAACAACAACATTGCCATTGAGTAGATTCTGACTCATAGCTCCCCTATAGGACAGATTAGAACTGCACCATAGAGTTTCCAAGACTGTATATGAGAAAGGAGCTCTGTAGCTTAGTGGTTACAAGGAGAAAGATGAGGTTTTCTGCTCCCGTAAAGATTTATACCCTATGCAGGGTAACTATGAGTGGGGACCAACTTCACAGCACATAACCACCACCACCACCACCACCATATGAGTTGGAACTGACCCCACATCACTTAACAATAACGGCAGTCTTAAGGAAAGCAGACATCTTTCTCCTAAGGAATGCTGGTGAGTTTGAACCGTTGACCTGTCTGTTAACTATTAAGTTTCTTTAACTACTGTGCCACTAGGTTTCCTTTAGTGAATGTTGTTGTTGTTAAGTGTCGTCTAGTAGGTTCCCGGTAGCGTAGTGGTTATGAATCGGTCAAGGTCAGCAGTTCAGCAAGGTCAGCAGTTTGAAACTAACAGCTCATCCACAGAAGAACGATGAGACGTTCTGCTCCCGTAAAGATTTACAGCCTCAGAAACCCTGTACAGGGTCGCTATGAGTCGGAACCGATTCCACGACACACAGCCACCACTACCAGTAGGTTCTACCTCATGGTTACCCTGTATAGGGTTTCCGAGGAGCAGCTGGTGGGTTTGAACAGCAGGCCTTGAAGCTCAAACTGGCCTTGTAGTCCAGCGCATTATCCTGCAGTGCCACACCAAGACTTTTTTAGTGGATAATGTTGTTGCAGTTAAGTGCTGTCGAGTCGGTTCCGAACTCATAGCAATCCTGAGGAGCAGCTGGTGAGGGTGTAATGCATTGGAAAAGAAAACAATTAGATTACAATTGTTTCACCATTCGTTAGATAGTTATAGCATGAAGTACCGTTTCTGTCTATATACCTGCCATTCCTTTTAGAAGGGAGATAGAGATAGTTCCCTACATTCCATTCCCTAATACCATATATTTTTCACTTAATGAGCAACATCAGTACTCTAGATTTTCGTGATTGCATTTAGTTCACCTCTGTGTTTCTAGTAATTTGATTTTTTTGTTGTTGAAATTTGGTTTTGAGTTTTAATTTTTGAAGTGTTCTTTTTTGGTTTTGATCTGTAGACTAAGATCAGAGAAAACAAAACGAGACTTGAAAAACAGGCCTTTTTCTATTTAAATGTAAACATGAAAAGTATTGCATATCTTATTTTTATTTACCAACGAGCATTTGGAGTGAAGAGTAAACACAACTACAAGAAGATGGCTTTCAGAAACTCATTAAACTATCTGATTTCAACCACTAACAATAGATGGCTGATAGGAGCAAATAGCTACACAAGAACACTGCAAAATCTTGTATTTTAACTTGGCTCTAATGATGGTTAATACATTATAACTAACTCAAATACACAGTCCATTGCCAAAATGCCAGAGGCATGTTTTCTCTGCAGTACATTCTACTCTTATAGTGAAAGAAAGTCCTAAAGTTTATTTCCACTACTTAAAAACCTAGGTACTGCTGGATATTGTTTTAAAAATATTCATAATGGTTGCTTTGTAATTAGAAAAACATGTGCACATTGCACAAATTGTTCAATATAAAGTAATTTTTTAAAAGAATCCACTATTATGCATAGAGGGGTCCTGGTGTGGTGCTAAAGGATAATCACTGCCTGATTGCTAATTGCAAGGTCAGCAGTTCAAACCCACCAAAACCCTATACAAAGTTGCTGTGAGTCAGAACCCACTCGATGACACTTAACAACAGCAACAATATGCATAAAAATACTGGTAACATCTGAATTGAGTAATAAGGTAAAAAGTTTCATTTACAATATTGTGTTAATGTCAAAGTCAATGTTTTCATGATGTACCATAATTAAGTAAAATGTTTTTATTGGAGGAAACCAGATGAAGGAACACTCTACACAATTTTTAAAACTTTTTGTTAAGCCAAATTATTTGAAAATAAAAACCATTCATAGGTTTTATGGAGTGCTGGTGCTGGTGTAGGATAAGCACTTGACTGCTAACCATTAGGTCAGTAGTTCAAGCCCACCCAGTACTCTGCTGAACTAAGATGAGGCTTACTACTTTAATAAAGAGTTACAGCCTCAGAAACCCTATACAGGGTCGCTATTGGTCAGAACTGACTCAGTGGCACTTAATAATAATGTAATCATGGGGAAAAAAATGGGCAAAAAAATCCAAGGGTGAGGAGTTGTTCTGTGGTCAATGATTTCACTTATCTGAAAAAATCCAGGGATGGGGTTGGCTCAAATTGGTCCTGATTATTGTTGTTGTTAAGTGCCAAGGACAGTTTGGTGGGTTTGAATCATCAACTGTGGTTGGCAGTCCCATGTTGATACTACAGTGCCACGCCAGGATTCCTGGTCCTGATTAAGGGGCACAAATGTCACCACTGGACCTGTTTTTTTTTTTTTTTTTCTCTTTCATGTCTCAATTTTCATTTCTCTTGGTTAGCTCCAATTTCAGATATTCATCTCAAGAAAAATAAATGGTTACTGTAAGAATCAAAACTAAGGACGAAGAGGGAAGGAGCAGAAAACTATTTTATTATACACATTCTCATTATATTTGATGATTTACATTTTACTTGTTAACATGAAAAATGATTAGATTTAAGTGTATGGAGTCAGAGTCCAGGAAAGCCACTTACCTTCTTCAAGGTTTCTAAAATAAGAAAGGAAGTACGAGTATTTTAAACTATAGAAAAAAATTCTTGACACCAGAAAGAATAAGAAGTCACGGTTCTAGGAATGGGAGTTATCAATGGCATCAAAGGAGTGCAGACATGAAAGTCTTTGCAATGCCCAAAGATCATGGTGGATGGGTGCTTTCCAGAAACAGAGAACTTCAAGAACACCATGTTGAAAGCTGTGCAAATGTTATACTTTAACATTGATTCTGCTTGAGCTGACCTGCAGGGAAGTTGACTTTCAGGGAAAAACTATAAACTCTAAACTGGCATATAATTATCTCAGTATAAGTATTTTCTACTTTATATTATTCTAATAGGACTGGACCCTTTCAAAACTTGTCCTGCCACTGGAGAAAAAGGTGAGTCATTTAAGATTCTTTTAAATGACTCATCTTCTTCTCCAGTGGCAGAGCATGACAATTTTCCATGAGTGGAACATGTTTAGTGAAAGAGGCATTCAGTGATGTATTTCAGACATCCAGGGACAAGACAGATAAAAATCCATGCACATTGATGGATTCCAGTTCAAAAAATTCTCTTCAACCACACTATACCCACAACTTACTTTTCAGCTTGGATAGGTTCCAAAGACCATGCCATTATGTGAAAATCATTTATTATATGAAGATAGAGGATGACCTATCAGATCACAAAATGGAGGTTGACTACATTGCTACATAACTGCCAAGTTACATCATTATATAAGTGCCAAACCACTAAGAATCTAGACTAGCCAAACAGGAAGGACACATACCCTTAACCATCACCATTATTGATTTTTGCCTTGCAGCTTAATATTCATTACTGCCAGATGTATGTCATTAATAAGCAAAATATTCAGAAAACAGGTGTTTTACTATTGTCAAAGAATCCGATAACGAGTTAGTTAGTGAGAAGTGTACTTCTAATTATCAGCCACTCAGGCGTACTAGCTGTCCCAGATTACTTAACACAAACTTGTTAATAACCAATTAGACTCCACAATGGAGCAATTCAAAGCTACCAGTATAACTTAAAACACCACTACCTCCCTTCTAAAAAGAATGGTCAGTATGTAGACAGAAACTGTACTTCATGGTACAACTATCTAATGGATGGCAAGACAGTTATAATCGAATTTTTTTTTCCCCCAATGTATTATGCTCTCAAATATCTTCTTTTCCTTCTAATATTGTTTTCTCTTCCTGACCCCTTTTTATTCTTATAGATAGGGGCACTCACCAAGATTAGTGCTTTATAAACATCTGTGCTTATAAACATCAATATCCTAGTGAGTTGAAATGGGCTTGTATTGGCAATTTTGAATCTGACAATCACATGGTTTACTATGCTAGGAATGTCATAATGAAGAAGATTGGTGCTGCATTCATCATCAAAAATAACACTTCAAGATCTATCTTGAAGTATAATGTTGTCTGTGATAGGATAATATCCAAACACCTACAAGGGAAACCAGTTAATACCACAACTATTCAAATTTATGCTCCAACCACTAAAATCAGTGATGATGAAATTGAATTCTAGAAAATTCTTCAGCCTGAAACTGATCAAACATGCAATCAAGATGTATTTATAATTACAGGTGATTGGAATGCAAAAGTTGGAAACAAGAAGGAGGAATCAGTAGTTGGAAAATACAGCCTTAGTGAGAGACATGCTGCTGGAGGTCACATGATAGAATTTGCAAGACCAATAACGTCTTAATTGCAAATACTTTTTAAAACAACATAAAAGACTACTATGCACATGGACCTCACCAGACAGAATACACAGAAATCAAATTGACTACATCTGTGGAAAGAGACAGTGGAAAAGTTCCATATCATCAGTCAAAGTAAGCCCAGGGTTAGATGGTGGAAGAGACCATCAGTTGGTCATATGCAAGTTCAAGATGAAGCTGAATTCATGAGAGGGAAATATGACCTTGAACATATCCCACCTGAATTTAGAGATCATCTCAAGAACAGATTTGATGCATTAGATACTAAAGAACAAAGATCAGAAGAGTTGTGGGATAGCATCAAGAATATCATGCAGGAAAAAGCAAAAGATCATTAAGAAAATAAGAAAGAAAGAAAAGGCCAAATTGGATGTCAGAAGACACTCTGAAACTTGCTCTCCAGTGTAGAAATGCTAAAGCAAATAGAAGAAATGAGGAGGTAAAATAGCTGAACAGAAAATTTCAAAGCGCAGCTCTGGAAGACAAGGTAAAATATTATAATGAAATGTGCAAAGACCTGGAGTTAGAAAGTCAAAAGATAAGAACATGCTTAGCATTTCTCAAGTTGAAAGAACTGAAGAAAAGAATTCAAGCCTCAACTTGTAATACGGAATGATTCAAAATATTGAATTATGCAGAAAGCAGCAAAAACAGATGGAAGGAATCCATAGAGTCTCTGTACCAAAAGAAATGGTTGATATTCAACCATTTTTAGAGGTAGAATATAATCAAGAGCCACTAGCAATGAAGAAAGAAGTTTAAGGTGCACGGAAGATATTGCAAAGAACAAGGCTCCAGAAATTGACAGAATACAAATTGAAATCCTTTCAACAAACTGATGCAGCACTGGTAACTTTCCCTCATCTATGCCAAGAAATTTGGAAGATAGCTACCTGATCAGCTGATTAGAAGAGATGTATATTTGTGCCAATTCAAAAGACAGGTGACACAACAGAATGCAGAAATCATCAGACAATAGCATTAATATTTAATAATATTATTATAACATTAATATTGCTAAAATAATTTTTAAATGGCTGCAACAATACTCTGACAGGGAAGTGTCAGAGGTTCAAGTTGGATTCAGACAATGATGTAGAATGAGGGATATCATTCCTGATATCAGATGGATCTTGGCTGAAAGCAAAGAATACCAGACAGATATTTACCTATGCTTTATTCACTATGTAAGTGCTTTTGAGTGTATAGATCATGACAAGCTATGGACAACATTGTAGAAAACTAGTATTCTGAAACATGTAACTGTGCTCATTAGTAACCTATACATAGACCAAGAGGCAGTCTTTTGAGCAGAACAAGGGGACACTGAAAGGTTTAAAATCAGGAAAGGTGTGCGCCCTGGGTTGTATTCTTTAACCTTGCTTATTCAATCTGTATACTGAGCAAATAATCTGAGAAACTGCATTATAAAAAGAAGAATGTATGAAACTATATGCAATAGGATGAATGTAAAACTAATGTTCTCCCATGTAAACGATCACATAATTCACAATAAAACATTAAAAATTAAAAAAAAAGAAGAACGTGGTATCAGTATTGGAGGAAGACATGCAATATGCAGATGATACCACTTTGCTTGCTGAAAGGGAAGAGGACTTAAATACTTACTGGTGACGATCAAAGTTCACAGCCTTCAGTATGGGTTGCACTTATGGGTTGTAAAGAAAACAAATATCCTCAACACTGGATTAATATAAATAACATCAACAGAAATGGAGAAAAGACTGAAGTTGTCAAATACTTCATTTTGTTCAGATCATCCATCAACATTCATGGAAGCAATAGTCAAGAAATCAAATGGCATAATGCGTTAAGCAAATCTGCTGCACAAGACCTCTTAAAAGTGTTGAAGAGCAAACAAGTCAGTTTGAGGACAAAGGTGCACCTGATTCATAATATTTTCAACAACCTCATATGCATGTGAAAGTTGGATAATGTGTAAGGAAGACTGTGGAAGAATTGATGCATTTGAATTATGGTGTTAGAGGAGAGTATTAAAAGTACCATAGACTGCCAGAAGAACAAACAAGTCTGTGTTGGAGGAAGTACAGTCGGAATGCTTCTTAGAAGTCAAGATTGGCCAGACTTGTCTCTCATACTTTGGATATAAATTCAGGTGGGACCAGTCCCTGAAGAAGGATGTCATGCTTGGTAAAGTGAAGGCTCAGCGAAAAAGAGGAAGACCTCCAAGCAGACAGATTAGCACAGTGGCAGCAGCAATGGGCTCCAGCTTAGCAAAGATCGTTAGATTAGTGTAGGACCAGGCAATATTTCATTCTGTTGTGCATAGGGTTGTTATGAGTCAGTACTGACTCTACGGCACCTAACAACAACATTTATAAGCAAATATTATCATTATAGTTTCAGACTGACTCACAACTCACCTATCTGAAACTCAGCTGCAAGAAATTTTATATATCCAAAATATATACAAGAATTGAGAAATAATGAAAAAGAAAGGGAAAATCGCATAAAACAGGCTATGAACCAAGGTGTTGTTGTTGTTGTTAAGTGCCGTCGAGTCGGGTCCGACCCATAGCGACCCTGTACAGGGTTTCCGAGGGTGTAAATCTTTACAGGAGTAGAAAGCCTCATCTTTCTCCCGCGGAGCGGCTGGTAGTTTTGAACCCCTGACCTTAAGGTTCACAGCCCGATTCGTAACCACTACGCTACCAGAGCTCTGTACCAAGGTATGTCTATCAAATCCTACCTAAGAGAGTTTATTTGTTCTTATTATGCTCAAGCTTAACCGGTATCTGCTGGAAGAAATAGAGTATCTATTAGTATCCTAAGTACTTCAAGATATAAATATGAATAAAATACCCTTAAGGAATTTATCGTTCAGATTAGTTTATCTGGTTTCATAGCCCCAGAAGGAAGAAAGAATTCCCGCACACAGGCCCTTAGACAGAAGCCAGATGAACTGTGTTTGATTGCATTAACTCACAGAGTAACTTGAGGCCACTCGTTCAAAGCCTGGGTATTTGTTGGACTAGATTATCTCAAAACTCCTATTCAGTTCTAAAATTCTATGAATATGATATTAAAATAGTTAACAATCTGGCAATAGGAGACTTTTATTTTTTTTAAAGTTGCAAAAACAAAAACAAAATACCACAGCAGTTTGGGGACCTTTACTTTTGAGACTATATCATAATGTACCATATTTATCCACAATGGCTTTACTGGTTCACAAATTGCTCAAATGTTATCTTCTTTATATCACTTTTCCTATCTTTTTTTTTCCCCTTTATTAACTTTATTATATATGCTTCTCCACTAGAATACAAGCCATTGTCATTGAGTTTATGCCAACTCAAAGCAATCCCTTGTGTTATAATGTGGACTTGAACTCCACTGGATTTTCTTGGCTATACTCTTTTTTTTTTTTTTTTTCCTTTGTAACATTTTATTGTGAACTGAGTTAAGACTTACAGGATAGTTCATCAGTTTTACATTCATTAAGTCATACACTTAGTTTTCATCTCAATGACTGCAGTTCCCTCAATGCAATATCTCTTATCCCACTTTCTCCATGTATTTCTTGTTTCTACTCTTCCTTTCCCCATCTTTCTGAATTTTGTCCTCAGGCAAATGCTGCCCTTTTGATCTCAAATGGTTGATGATTCTTGGTGTTTATATTTCTCTAATGTTGTTGTCCCCCTATATATATCTATCTATTGATTGGATGAAAATTGAGTCATGGGAGTGAGATCCGTTTCAGACCTGAAGGGTAACAACCAAGGGCCATAGTCTCAGAGCTTCACAAGTCTCTGCTAAACCTGACCTTTCTTGTAGTTTTGTTTCACATTTTCTCCCACTCTATCCAGAACCTTCTAATGTGATACCTTTCAGAGCAATTGGTTTTGATAGCTGGGTAACATTTCATTTTTCTGGTCCCTGGGTCATGGACACTGATGTTTATGTGATTCATTAGTCCATTGGACTAATTTTTTCCAAACATCTCCAATTTTCATCACTCTTCTTTCCTCCAAACAGGTAGAGACCAATAGTTGCACCTTAGATGGCTGCTCGTGATTCCAGTAGCGACTCACCAGGAGCTGCCAGAAATTCAACCCAGATTGAGAAGACGACATGGTGCCAGGGAAATCACTGTTGATGCCAGATGGATCTTGGCTAAAAGCAAAGAATACCAGAAAGAAGTTTACTTTTGGTTTATTGACTAAGCAAAGGCTTTTGATTGTGGGGATCATAACAAACTATGGATAAATTGAGAAAAATGGGTATTATTGAACACTTAATTGTGTTCATGAGGAACCTGTAGATAGACCATAAGGCATTTGAACAGATCAATGAGATACTGGTGGGTTTAAACCTTTGACCTTGTGGTTAACAGTCCAGTGTGTATACTACAGCACCACACCAAGACTCCTGTATGTATTTAGTGGCCCCATTATGATCTCCTGAGAGTAAATGTTGCTCTTGAGATCGTGCAAACCTGTAGAGAAACTTTAGAAGGCCACTAGTACGCAATTAAGAGGTTATTTGTTGAATAAACATTGTTGTTTCATCAAATGAACTTTATAACCGAAATGATACAATTTTCGTTTTACTCTTTTTTGTTAAGTTAAAGAAGTGCCAGTATTATCATATTGTTGCAGGGAAGCACATCACCAACATTTTAGTTAAAAATATAGTTCTCTAAAACTAGGATGCGAAGTAGACATTTATTTCTATTTGTGTATTAAATCGATTCCAGCAACAGCGTGAAAGTCCAAAGAGTCGAGTCGTAGATGTACCGTTTTAGAGTTGGGCATGAGTCTCTGCGTTACAGAGTCCTCAAATTAGCCGACTAGCTGAGAAATAAGACCATAGAAGAATTGACGTATTTGAGTTACTGTGTTGGAGGAGAATATTGAAAGTGCCGTGGGCTGCCAAAAGAATAAACAGATCTGTGTTGGAAGAAGTGCAGCCAGAGTGCTCCTTGGAGGACAGGATGGCCAAACTTTGTCTCTTATATTTCGGACATATTGTCAGGAAGGACCAGTCTCTGGAGAAGGATATCATGTTTGGTAAGGTGGAGGGTCAGAGAAAAAGAGGAAGACCCCCCAGCAAGATGGATTGGCAAAGTGGCAGCATCAATGGGGTCAAGAGTGGCAACCATAGTGATGTTGGCCCAGGTTAGGGCAGTGTTTATCTGCTGTGCATAAGGACGCTATGAGTTGGTACTGACTCCATAGCACCTAACAAGAAGCTGAGAAAGGAGGCCGCTTTGCCCACCAAGGTGACCTCCTCTTTCAGGGAGGGGACAGGGCGCCTGCACACTTGAGCCCTTGTCCTTGAAGGGGATTGAGCGAGCCAAGGGGAGGGTTAGGCGGTGCTCGGGTTTCCAATCACAATAGAGAAACCTAAGAGGCTGAGGGGAGTGTGGGGCTCCGCCTCCTCCTCTCTGCAGATCCTGCGCTGGAGGAGACAAACGCGTCTAACCTAGTCTCCTTCGCACAATTTCGGCTACTGCCTTGAACGACTCCTCTCTACTGGTAAGTTTCCGCACAGGACCCTAAATCCTGGGTCAAAGACGAACAGGGTAGAAAGTGCAGGAGAGTCTTGTGTCGCTAGACTGGGGGAGGACCAAGAAGGACATCTGTCCTCTGCTTCCACCCAGAGGCCTTTAGCTTTGAGCATCCGGACTGGGTCTTGACTCAGCTTCTCTGGTTGAGGCAGCGGGCCGGTACAGAAGGTGGAGCACAGAGACTGCGGGGAGAGCAAGCCTTTAGTCTCGTCTCAGCCGGGCTCGCCTCCAGCCCCTGCTTTGTCGGGGAGAGACCTGTTGCATTTGCAGCTAAAACCGGTCCCCCAATGTCCTTGAAGGTTCATGGCGGCCACTTCACCGCCTCTACCTCATGGCACGACCCCGGACACGTGCCCAAAGAGCTAGAAAAGGGAAAAGAAACGAACTTCTGAAGGCTAGCCTATCCGAGCCTGCGTATAGATTGGAATCTACTTCCTCGGTAATGAAGAACTCTCCCCAGCGATTGTGATGAGGGTAAAGCATCAGATGATGTGCTGGGTTAGCCATGTTCTCCGGGCAGACGCCGCGCTTCCCCCGGCTATAGGCGGCTCTTCTATGGTCTCCTTGCTCTATGCTGTCGGTGCTTTGTTTACTTTGCCAGCTTTGGGTACAGTAGGCCTAGCCGTTCCCCCAGAGACCTTCTTCGAGTAGGTCTGTGGCTGCTCCCTCCCCTTGTGATTTGCTGCTCTTGGTAGCCTCCACCAAGCGGAAGAGGTAGCTGTGGGCGGAGAACCTTGCAGGCTGCAATTAGGCCCCCGGAGAGAAGGGGAAGGGGAAAGCTGACACTGCCTGGTAGAGGGATTAACGTGGAGTTTTAAAAATGTTTGATTTGAGAGATACTCTGCAAAGAGGCTTTGTTTCTGAGTTAAACGCTCTGGTTAATTTCTAATGGTTTATAGCTGGGGGGATGGAGGGCCTGTGTAAAGAAATAAAAAGTATGTTTTCCCACTGCTTATTTGTCATTCTTTTTCCTGACAGTTGCCACATTAGTCTTGGCACAGGCCTGTATGTAATGCAACATATTTTCTTCAAATTTCTTATAACTCCTATAAAAAATTTTTTTCCAAAGAAAATCTCCAAAAAGATCTGAAAGGAAAATGCTATTGTATAGAACCTCAAAAAAATGTTTCCAAAAATCCCCCCAAAATAATTTAAAAAGTCAATCTGAACAATTACTCTGTTTTTACGTAGCAACCATTTCTGGGTTTTTGTTTTCCACTGATTACTGGGTCTCATATATATTTGGGGTATGTAAATTTACATGGAAATTAAACTTAGATGGAAAGAAACTATGCATTTCTATCTCTATTCAATAAGAAAACATGCAGCAATCTTTCCTCTGATTCTGCTCCAAATGTAGGGCATATGTGAATTTCATTGCAGTCTTCTATTTATGGAGACAGTTGCAGAACATTGTGTTTGTTTTGTTTTGTTTTTTCTCTAGCATCCACAAAGAAAACTGAGTGTACTCTCTAAAGAGAAAATTTTTTGTTACTCTTCTCTCAGTGTAGTCCGTACAGGTTGAGAGGAAAAAGTTTTTGAAAAAGAAAATAGCTGTTGAACAAAATAGGTGTCACACAGCTGTCCCCAAAGTCAAGCATTTGTTTCAACTCAGAGCCTTAGTAACTCTTACTTAACATATACAATTACTAAACTAGATTTTGTTACATAGCCCAATTCAGGTTAGAAGGAAAAAAAAACAAGGCTTGGACACAAGGTACCTGTTTGAAGCAGGTAAAGTGGCCTCAGTATTATTAGCATTAGAATTAAATAAAAAAGAAACTAAACAATTGACTTTACAATGTATTAGAATTATAACAGTGATTCTTAATTATCAAGGAAAGACTTATGCTCTGCAACCTCTCTGTTTAAGAAGACAGGGCAGTATGTTTTTATGTACTTCATTGATATGGAATTGATAAATGAAATTTATTACCTTTGACATTCATTTCAGTTACCTAGATTGTGCACCGGATTATCTGATGGCACAGATAGATTTGTATGTAATGCTTTCCTATTGATTTCAGCTTTATTCTTTTAACAAGTTTTGTTTTTCAGCTTTAATTTTGATGGTTGTAAAGAAACTTTCCAATAACCTTCCAAGGTCAATGTAAAGGAATTCTGAGTACTATTTTTGCATATGGTGCATATTGCATAATAGAATTACTATTCTCAGGGCTCATCATTTTATTGTCACTATGTACTTATGAGGAGTCCAGTGTGGTGCTGTAGGATAAGCACCGGACAGTTCAAAACCTACAACTGCTTCTCAGAAACCCTATCCAGGGTCGCTTGACTGCACTTAACAACAACGTACTTACGAAGCACAAATTCTGTACTCAGGGCATTATGACATATTTTAACTGAGATTGAAAAGAGGCAAACCAATCTTTGTGTTTCAAGAGTGGTAGTAACCATTTGTAGCATTAGCTGTTGAAACTATATTCATAACTGGTCACCACAGTATCAAATATTTTAGACTAGCTTAAATATCAAGCATTACTACAGTTAAATTCCATATTGCTGTTCTTGTTGTTAGGTGCCATTGAATGGGTTCCAATTCGTAACTACCCTGTATAAGGTTTCTGAGGAGACTGGTGGGTTAGAACCATCAACCTTGTAGTTAAAATTGACCTTGCAGTCTAGTACTCATCCTACAGCTTCACACCAGGACTCCTAAATTCCATATGTTGTTGTTAAGTGCCGCCGAGTCCGTTCCGACCCATAGCAACTCTATATAGGGTTTCCAAGGAGCAGCTGGTGAGGAACCGCTGACCTTGTCTAATGACTGATCACTTATTGGATCAAATGCATATATCATTAAATCATAAACATATTTATATTTGACTTAGCTGATTTTTTTCCTGGTAATGGTGGTGGTGTGCTGTGGAGTTCGGTTCCAACTTATAGCAACCCTGTATAGGGTTTCCCAGGCTGTAAATCTTTATGCGAGCAGAAAGCCTCATCTTTCTCCCACGGACACTGGTAGTTTTGAACTGCTGACCTTGAGATTAATAACCCGATTTGTAACCACTACGCACCCAGAGCTCCTTATTTTTTTCCCTGGTCTCCTGTAAATTCCATATAGGAGATCAGGAAAACAAAAATCAACTAAGTCAAATATAAATATATTCAAATGTTTGTGTAGTTTACCCATAAGCAAAACAGTTATGATCTATTAAATATTAATATGAAATTACATGCAGAAAAGAAGAGCCCACTTTTTAATGGATTTCATGGAGGTTTTTAGCCTTAATTAAATTCTCCATTAAAGGAGTCATGTGATTCTCTTGAATATTACCTGTGTTCTATAATATCACAAGGCATATTGTAAACTGTAGTTTGGTTCACAAATTTCAACAGTAACACTTTAAGAATAATTCCAATTCTGGTTTCATCTGTGGATATATATGTATAATGTTGTGTTTTGTTTTGCTTTGCTTTTGCAGTACACAATGGCAACTCTTAAGGAAAAACTGATTGCACCAGTTGCAGAAGAAGAGGCATCAGTTCCAAATAATAAGATCACTGTAGTGGGTGTTGGACAAGTTGGTATGGCTTGTGCCATCAGCATTCTGGGAAAGGTATATTTCAAGAACACCATACAAAGTAGACAGTTTCAGGACATGTATGCAATCTTTTTAGGCACTTATGGATTTTGTCTTTTTTAATGATTTTCTTTTCTGGTTAATTTGAAATAAACTGTAGACATCATGGTACCTTTAAATACTTAGCATGTATCACCTAAAAAGATTTTCTCCAGTATAACCATAATGGAGTTCCTATTCTCAGGGTTCAGTATTGTTGTCTAACATAAACCAGTTGCCATCAAGTTAATTCCAACATGACAACCCTGTGTGTTCACAGTAGAACTGTGCTTTCAATGGTGGATTTTTTTTTTTTTTTTTTTTTAAGTAGATCACCAGGCCTTTCTTCTGAGGTACCCCTAGAGTCATTCAAGCCTCCAACTTTTTGATTAGCAGCTAAAGGTGTCAACCATTTGTACCACCTGGGGTCTCCCATTATCCAATATACAGTAATCACATTTAAAGTTCTCCATTTGTTCCATTAATACCTTTTATAACTATTCTCATGTCTATCCAAGATAATATATTTTATATACTCTTCATATTTATTTTTTATCAGGGATTATCATTTCCGCCTTTATTAGTTTCTCATGTCATTGATCCTTTTGAGGAGATCAGGGTCAATTTTTAGACTTTTTTTTTAGGTTAGTCTGATGTTTCTTCATAATTGTTGTTATGTGCCGTGGAGTTGGTTCTGACTCATAGCAACCCGTGCAGGGTTTCTGAGACTGTAAATCTTTACGGGAACAGAAAGCCTCATCTTTCTCCCGCAGAATAGCTGGTAGTTTCGAACTGCTGACCTTGCAGTTTGCAGCCTGATTCATAACCACTACGCTACCAGAGCTCATCGTTACTAGGTTCAGATTAGATTTTTGGAGTGAGTTTACACCACTGACATTGGTGTATCACATGGAAACATAATAATGTTCAACTTGTATTAGTGGTGTTGACTTAAATCTACCAATTAAAGGGATGAATCCAAGATTTCTCCATTACCAAGGTCCTTTTTCCCTCTGTAATTAAGTATCTGTACTCCACAGCACATAATCACCACCACCAAGGTGAGTTTTTTAAGATTCTGGAAATATCTCGGTTTTCTTAAAGTTTCACCCAATAGTTTTGCTTTGACATATTTGGAGAAAATTAGCAAAAACAGTGAAAAATGTAAAATTTCCATACACTTTTCAAGATTTCCCTAAGTACAGGCTTGCTCTTAACACACTTAGTACAATTATCCACATAAAGCAAACTTACCATTATTATCTTCTACATTCCCTTATACTTTTCAAGACTGTAAATGTACTTGCCTTATTTACCTCTTTACACTTTTGACTTGCCTTATGTACACCTCTTATAGTTCTAACTACAGTTAGCTTTCTTTAGCCCACGAGAACTTTTGAGGAAAGAAGCCCTTTTCTTGTTTACCTCACTGAATAGGTTCCTTGTTCTTTGTGAAGGCTGCTTAAATGTAGAAACCAAAGAAAAAAGGAAGCTGTCTTGCTTCAGTAGAGCACACTGCCCCTTTGTATCACATATGAGAGCTGCCTGAGTAACTCCTAGCCAGCACATTTATGTTTGCAAATTTAAATTCTAAAGGAACAAATTCTGAATCTGCACTGAGAAGCAGTTATCAAAGAAAGCAACTTAAATATGTAGTATTCACCAGGTAAAAAAAAAAAAGAAAGAAAGTTTTATTCTTTTGCATTTTTTTCTAGCTAGTTTTAACTGACTAAGCATATAAGTTCTCAAATTGCAGGGGACTTAAATAATCAATTTTTAAATAATTGTTGCTCACTATTCACATTAGAGTCCTGGTGTTGTGCTTTGGGTTAATACACTGGACTACAAAATCTATTTGAACCACAAGGTTCAAGCTCACCATTCGCTCCTTGTAAACTCTTTACAGGGTTGCTATGGGTTGTACCCAACTTGACAGTGCTCAGCAACACCAGTTCACATTAGTAAAAACAAAACGTATTCTAGCTCACATTTCTTTCTCTCTTTCCTGTTTACTGAGTGTTTACCATGTTCAAAATGTTTTAAATAAAATAACTTCATTTTAAACAACAATCTCAAGAGATAGGAACTTGACATATCCATTTCAGATTAGGTAACTGACACTTAACAAGATTAAGTAATTTGTCCACAGTCACTCAGCCGGGAGGAGTAGAGCTGTGTTTTGAATCCAGAACTCTGAACTCTTAACCATAGTGAATGCAATTTTATTGTTACAGACATACCTCTTTTTAGCACACTTGGCTTTATTATGCTTCACAGATAACTGACTTTTTTACAAATTGAAGGTTTGTGGCAACGCTTTGTTGAGCAAGTCTATAAGCATATTCCTTGTTCTCAAAATATTTTAAACTTTTTCATAATGCTATTGCACTCTTAATATACTACCAATACCCACCGCAACTGAGTCAATTCCAACGCCAAACGACCGTATATTATGGGATTTCCAAGACTGTAAATCTTTACAGGAAAAGATAGTCTCATCTCTCTCCCAAAGAATGTTTGGTGGATTGAACTGCCAACCTTGTGGCTAGCAGTCCAGTGCTTAACCCGCAGCACCACTAGTGCTCCTTTAATAGACTGGTATATAGTGTAAACATAATTTTTTATATTCACTGGGAAAGGAAAAAATTCATGAGAGATTTGCTTTGCCACGGTGGTCTGGAACCACACCTGCAATATTTCCATGATATATTCTTTGCTAGTATTTAGGCAGTTAAAAACATAGCATCTTGATGAAATACTCGCTAGTGGTTTTTCTTCCTGCTAATGTCCAAATAAACAACATTCTTATCAATGGAGAAAAGATTGAAGTTGTCAAGGACTTCATTCTACTTGAATCAACTATCAACACTCACGGAAGCAATAGTCAGGAAATCAAGCGACATATTGCATTAGGCAAATCTGCTGCACAAGACATTTTTAAAGTGTTGAAGAGCAAAGATGTCAGCTTGAGAAATAAGGTGCGCCTGACCCAAGCCATTGTATTTTCAGTAACCTCACATACATGCGAAAGCTGGACTGTGAATAAGGAAGACTAGAAGAATTGATGCTTTTGAGTTATGGTGCTGGAGGAAAATATTGAAAATGCCATGGGCTACCAAAAGAACCAATAGATCCGTTTTGGAAGAAGTGCAGCTAGAGTTCTCCTTGGAGGCCAAAATGGCCTAACTTCGTCTCTCATACTTCGGACATATTGTCAGGAGGGACCAGTCACTGCAGAAGGATATCATGTTTGGTAGGGTGGAGGGACAGAAAGAGGAAGACTCTCAACGAGTTGGATTGGCCAGGTGACAGCATCGATGAACTCAAGCATGGCAACAGTAGTGAGGCTGGCTCAGGATCAGGCAGTGTTTTTTTCTGCTGTGCATAAGGTTGCTATGAGTCGGTACCGACTCGATGGCACCTAATAACGAATCTCCAAATTTGGACATTTAAAACAATTGCATCTGAATTGCATTGATTTTAGAAAGAATACCTCTATTGTCCTTTTGGAGTCCGGGTGTAGCACCACAGGATCAGCTCCGGACTGCTAACCACAAGGTTGGTAGTTCAAACCCACCAGCCACTCTTTAGAAACCCTATACAAGGTCACTATGAGTCAGAACCAGCTCAACAGCACTTAATAACAGCAACATTGTCCTTTTTATCATAGCTGTAAAATTATTTCCAATAAATAAAGTAACTGAGACTGTGTCTGAAGTTACATAATACTTTGGCCCAACTCAAGTGCTTGAGAGAATAGACCCTCCTGCTGACGCAGGAGGAATCTTCTAATCCATGCTGTGATTTCTGTATTTGAATTGAACATTCCTTTCCTTTTATCACTTATAAAATGTGAATGTACTGTGTTAGCAGTATATATAGACCATCTGATTAAGAGTATTTTTGAAAGTATGAAAAAAAATGCAAGTTAGAATGATTGTCTTGTTGAAAGACCATTTTACTAATTAAATTTTTCTAAGTCTTATTTTGATGGGTAAAGATTAAACTAGTTTAAAATTGCTATTAGTAGTTGGTAAGGATTCAAACCCTGCTACTTGTTTAAAGCACACACACACATACACAAACAGTTGCCAAGGGGATTCCAACTCATGGTAACCCCATGTGTGCCAGAGTCAAACTGTGTTCCATAGGATATCAATGGTTGATTTTTTTGGAAGTTGCATGCTTGGCCTACCTTCCGAGGTGACACTGGATAGACTTGAACCTCCAGCCTGTCACTTAGAAGCCAAGTATGTTAACTGTTTGCAACACAGAGACCCAGAAGTGTAAATACCAGTCAGTACCAACTCTATTGTCTGATATTTATGTGTTATTTTTGTAAGTTGCAATCAAGCGACCCTATATAGGGTTTACAAGTAGCAGCTGGTGAGTTTGAGCCACTGACCTTGTGGTTCAAATGGACCTTGAAGTCAAATGCTTATCCGACAGCACCACGCCAGTACGCCAATAAGTCTATATTCCCCCACTTCCTCTTCCCTGAAAGTTATAGGTGGGAGAAAGGGTATTGTCATTCACACATCATTATTGAAAAAGGAAACCAAAAGAAGGTTTAGTGATTTGTTTAAGATCGCACAGATAGTAAGTGCCAGAATGGCTTTTTTTTTTTTTTTTTTTTCAGAATGACCTTTTAAAATGCATATCTAGTATCCTTCTGGAAAACAGTTATTACTTTACCCCCAGAAACTGAGTGAGGATAGGACATTAGAGACTGAACTGAGGAAACATATGTCTTAACTAGAATCCTCAAGGCACCGGAGGCTCCCTCCTGCCATTATGAAGAAGATACAATTCCTTACTGTTTCCTCTCTTAGCTGGCTGCCTACCCTGTCATTGTGTACATAATAACCATAGTTAACTTTTATAAAATTAGTAGCAGGAGTCCTGGTGTGGCACTGTAGGATAAATGCTTGATCTCAAGGTCAGTTTGACCCACAAGGTCAGCGGTTCAAACTCACCAGCCAGCTTCTTGGAAACCCTATACAGGGTCACTATGAATCGGAATCAACTTGATGGCATTTAACAATAACAACTACTACTACTTCTACTTAGTTTTAAGTGCACCTTACAGATCTTCCCCTGCCTTCTCTCAGTCAGGGCATTAGAGCATACAACTCTAGGGAGCAGCATTCAGGTCAAATAAAATGTCAGTAGCACCCTTCCAAAGTAATATGGTATCTAACTGCATCTGTTACTTCTCTCAAAAACACCAAAAATGTATCCAGATATATCCCATGAGAGCAGGGACTTTGGTGAATTGATTCAGTACTGTATTCCTGACTAGCACTGTGATGTCTGGCATAATGAGTAATAAATATACACTAGATAAGTAGTTTCTTCTATTAACACAAATAAGCTGCACCTATAATTTTTGGAATTTGATCATAGTTTTTGCTTTATCATGGCTTTTACTGTCAAATAGAACTTCTACCATGCTACCGATCACAGTCTCTGTGTTTTAACCACCCAGAGAATGGTCTGAATGTTGACATCATCAGGTTATAGTTATGCAAAAATACCATTCTAGCTTATCATAAACTATTAACAGCCATGTCTGTCATTGGGCTGAGTGTCTGCCCTTGGTTCAGTCAGCTACAGCTATGTTCTTGTACAAAGCCAGCATAGGAGGGGTGTTATAATGAAAGACATTTTGCAATGTAGTTTTTGCAGTGGAGAACTTGGCATGAATGTGGGGCTTGATTAAGAATGTGGGATTTGTACAAGAATAGGCAGATTAATAGAATAAACTACAAGCCCAAATTATATTTAATAATAAGGTAGAAGTGGCATTTCGGGAGATGGAGAACTAGTAAATAAATGGTGGTTGACTAATTATTTGGAAAATATTATACATTTCCCCCTAAAAAAGTCCATGTAGATTAAACACATCAAGATAAAAATGTAGCCATCAAGTATTAAGATACGATGGCAGAAATTTATTATGTAAAAGAACAAAGAGGCAAAATATATAGCTTAATCCAGTATACACAAGACTTCAAACTAAAAGACACTTTAAAATATGTTAAACAAGGGTTTTTCAGTGATATTTTTGACTTCTAATCAACTTTGCTCCATAACCTTTTTACTGTCTTTACTGGTTCAAATCATTCAAAATATATTTACAACTTTAGAAAAATATACATATAGTGAATGCATTATCAATAAAATATGTGAATAATTAGGGGGATTTATTTAAGTCAAACAGTATTATCATTATCTGTACTTAGTCATATGTCTCCTGTTTGCGCCCTCTACAGAGGAGACTCTTCATTTAGTGCAAATACAGCTAAATTCAGTGCTCCAATTGTTATTATTTTTTATGTGTTGGATCTCTTCCTTCCTTGCCAGCTGAATATGCATTTCTCAGCCAACTCTCTACACCCACTGAAACAGAAAAGACATGCTCTGTAATGCTGTGACATCCTTTTCCACTTAAGCCCTAAATTGTTGACTTCAGCACCACACATGTGATGTTACTAAAATAAGAATGATATTCCTGGTGCTTAGTACTTTGACGGAATGCTGTGGCTGTACTGCATTAATTTAGGAGTCAAAATCACACAAATGAGGATTTTATGTAATCTTGTCAAAAGCTGCAAAAGGAATAAAACCATTTGAAGGCATTGACGTTGTTTAAGTAAAAAGAAATAACATTCTAATGCCAGTGTTTGGTCTTCATGGGAATGAGAACATTGTTACTAACTCCCAACTCACAAAATGGCCATTTCATGTAAGTTTGCATGTAAGTTAGTTGCTTAGGACCAAGAACACATTCATTCAGAGGGAGACTGCCATCTCAGAGAAGCCCCTGCAAGCAAGTATCCTGTAGTTCTCTTCTGAAGTCGAGTCAGCCACCCAGCTTCAGGAGTCAGACACTGCTCATTTGCCATCCCCACCCTGGAAAGCAGGACCTGCCTTATTGAATAAGTCAAGTTATCTCATTGGTTCCCTCGCCTTCCTCTCTGCTTTTTAATTTTCTCCTGGCAACTGCTTTCCTGATGCTCAAATGTTCCATCCTAGGTTACTGCGTCTTACTCTTCAAGGTGCTTCCTGAACACCGCGTACCTACCTTTCTTCCCTAATTGCTCTTCGTCTGTGTAGCTGATCTTAATACTGTCTGTCCTTGGGAGAGGACTTTAAGTATGCCTCCATTTTGATCCTGTATTCTACTCTATTCTCATCTAGTCTATTCTACTGATTATTTGGTTAGCAGCTAGAGACAGCAAATGCAAGGCTCTGATTAGTAATAGGAGACTTGATGTGGTGCTGTAGGATCAGCTCTGGACTGTTAAATACAAGGTTAGTTGTTCAAACCCACCAGCCACTCCTTGGAAATCCTATACAGGGTTGCTATAAGTCAGAATTGACGCAATGGCACTTATGAACAAGAAGTTAGTATAGGTTGGTATGTCAATAACTTCTGCTGTTAGTTAGGTGCTGTAGAGTTGGTTCTAACTGATAGAGATATAATGCACAATAGAACATAACACTGCCCATTCCTGAGCCATTCGCATGATTCATGTTATCTTTGAGCCCATCGTTGCTGCCACTATGTTAGTTAATCTCATTGAGGATCTTCCTCTTTTTTGCTGACCCTCCGTTTGCCAAGAATGATGTCCTCTAGGGCTGATCCGTCATGACAATATGCCCAAAGTACAGGAGACGAAGTGTCACCATCCTTGCTTCTAAGGAGCATTCTGGAAGATTTGTTTATTCTTCTGGCAGCCCGTGGTATTTTATTTTCTTCTCCAACACCATAATTCAAATGCATTCATTTGTCTACAGTCTTCCTTAGTCAGTGTTCATCTTTCACAAGCATATGAGCGATTGAATAGCTTAGGTCAGAGTCACCTTAGTCCTCCAAGTAACATCTTTGCTTTCTAACACATTAAGTAGATCTTTTTCAACAGATTTGCCTAATGCAGTACATCATTTGACTTCTTGATAACTGCTACTTCCATGAGCATTGACTATAAATCTAAGTAAAGTAATGTTTTTAAAATTTTTAATAGTTTCTCCTTTTATGATGATGTTGTTTATTGGTCCAGTTGTGAGGATTTTAATTTTCTGTATATTGAGGTGCAATTCATACTGAAAGCTGTAGTCTTTGATCTTCATCAGTAAATATTTTAAGTCTTCATCAATTCTAGTAAGCAAGGTTGTGTCATCTGCATATCGCAGGTTGTTAATGAATCTTTCTCCAATCCTGGTGCCATGTTCTTCTTCATATAATCCAACTTCTTGGATTATTTGCTCAGCATATAGAATGAATAAGTATGGTGAAAGGATACAACACTCACACACATCTTTCATGATTTTAAACCATTCAGTAACCCCTTGTTCTGTTCTAGCCTCCAAGTGTATGCACAGCTTCCTCATGAGCACAATTAAGTATTCTCTAATTCCCACTCTTGGCAACGTTATCCATAATTTGTTATATGATCCACACAGTGGAAAGCCTTTGCATAGGCAATAAAGCACAAGTAAACATCTTTCTGTTATTCTGTTCTTTCAGCCAAGATCCACCCAAAGTCAGCACTGTTATTTCTCATTCAATGTCCTCTTTTGAATCGAGCTTGAATTTTTGGCAGCTTCCTGTCGATGTACTGCTGCAATCATTTTTAAATTAATTTCAGTAAACTGTTACTTGCATATGATATTAATGATATTGTTTGACTTCTCCAGTTTACGGCTGAATTTCAGAACTGGAAGGTTGATTGTTGTTGTTAAGTGCCACTGAATGGATTCCAACTCATAGCAACTCTGTATAGGGTTTCTGAGGTGCAGCTGATTTAGATGAATCTATAGTGACCCTTTTCTTTTTATAAAGAAGAAAAGATTAATGACTTGTTGAAGTACTTATAATTACTGAAAGGACGAACCCAACGTTTTGGTTTTCTCTCCCACCATTCATAGTAGAGGGGTCCTGGTGTGACGCTGTAGGGTAAACACTCCCTATATGGGGTAGCTATGAGTCTAATTGACTACCGCACTTAACAACAACATTCATGGTAGAAGGAGCCATAGTGGGTCATGAGTTGGTTTGCTAACTGCAAGGTCATCAGTTCAAATCTACCAGCTGCTCCATGGGAGAAAAATGAGACTTTTTGTTCATGTAAAAGATTTACAGCCTCAGTCACTCTATACAGGCTGGCTATAAGTCAGAACAGACTCCATGACACACAATCCCCACCATTTATGGCAGTGATCCAGACAACAATAAAAAAAATAGAATACTAGTTCAAGATTAGTAGTAGTACCCTCTTTCTCCCTCTCTTTATCTATCTTCTATCTATCTATCTATCTATCATCTATTTCATGTTGTCTGGATTAAATAGTCGTGGTATAGCACTATAAAGCACTGGACTGCTAACCATAGGTAAGTAGTTCAAACCCACCAGCTGCTCCTCAGAAACCGTATATTATAAGGTTGCTATGAGTCAGAACTGGCTCGACGGCACTTGATAGCAACAACAGTTCAAGATTCAATAGAAGCTGTATTTAAATAGCGTTTTATATTTGGTGAGGGACCGAGCATGACAGTTGAAGCATAAAAATAACAATAAGACTACACAAATGTTATAGGCACAAGTTCAGATTGATCCTGTATGAAAAGTCTACCAGTTGTGGCCTCATCTGTCCATGAGACTGTCCTATATGGGTTGGTCCAGAGCCAAGTTGAGGATTCTAAGTTTCAACCAGGGATCCAATTACTACTCTAAAGTAAACTCAAATTCTTATTGATTTTAACAAAATCTCTCTCAGGCCCCCTTCAAACTGGGGGTGACCTTAGGGGTGGACATACTCCCCAAGGTTTTTTCTGGACCTGCATGGATTTCTTTTTTCAACTTTTTCTCATTAATTTAAATACCTATGGACTGTAGGCCTGCTGTTGAACCAAGTTGGTTTCATATGGAATCTTAAGTGTACATATTCTTAAAGCATAGTTTGTATCATCCTAATTGAGTCTTATGGAATTCTGAAAAGTTGGTGACTTGAGTATTAACAAGTCATTATCTGGAGTCCTGGTGTTGTGCTGCAGGATAATACATTGGACTGCAAGGTTAATTTAAACAGCAAGGTAGGCAGTTCAAACTCACCAGCCACTCCTTGGAAACCTATACAAGGGAGGTGTGAGTAAAACCAACTCAGTGGCACTTAACAACAATAACTGATGGTCTATATGGTGAACTTGTCAAAAGAGCACACTGGGCTCCATGTTAAACTCTTAAGGTTTTTAGACATTCAATATGTTGCCCATTAAACAGGTCACTTTAAAATTAATTTTGAGAAGAGGCATCCTAAATCATTTGAGATACTAACATTTTTTTTTTGTTTGTTTAGTCTCTGGCTGATGAACTTGCCCTTGTGGATGTTTTAGAAGATAAACTCAAAGGAGAAATGATGGATCTGCAGCATGGGAGTTTATTTCTTCAGACACCTAAAATTGTAGCAGATAAAGGTAGATTCATTTCATGCATAAAGCAATTTGATATTGATTTATTTCATGATTAAAAAAATACAGTTGGTATGCATTCTATAGCATAATAGACTTATTCTTAATTAGCAAAATTGAAAATTTGAAAGTTAACTCAATAACTGTTAACAATACAATGTTCATAATCTGATGTAGCAATTTCTTCAAAGACTGCAAAATTTTCATCTAATTTTAAAACAAATTTTCTCATTTTATGGAAACAATTATTGCTATTTCCCTATTAATTCTGTCTTACTTTTCTAATCTATTAACTTTACATGTTCTTGTAAATAGATAACCATTAAAAATGAATTTGTAAGCCATTGACAAAAAGTCACTAAGAGAAAATAACAAATTCTGATTTATACCGTTGTTTGGTTTATTGCACCATCTTTCTCCTATAGACCGAGTTTCTTTTATTAGTTTATAGAGTCCTACTTTCTTGCAATTTTGTTAAAAATGCAAATATAAAATACTGACATTTTTGTACTGGAAATGTACATAGGATGTGATCATACACACTTCATGTTCCATACTATCACACTAGGTAACTAATTTTTTTTTTCCACTAAAAGTGTGCATACCTTTTTTCTTAAAAAGATTTCTCCCTTTTTTAAATATGCTGCTGTCTATATTCTAAAACTTTTAGCAGGGCATAGGCAGACATTCATAAATTGAATACAACCTACATTTCCATATGCCTCAACATCCTCCTCTCCTCTCTCACTCTCTGATATAAAATTAGTCTTCTTGGCCTAGTGAGTCTTGTATTGACAGGTTATTCATTATTTCTGGGTTTAGTTCATCCTCTAGGATTAACTCAAATATGTTATCTACATAACCCCACCCCACCCCCATCAATTTTCCACAATATTTGGCGTATCATTTTAAGGTATTGTGTCATAATTGGTTATTTACATATATATTACGTATATCTGTGCACAGCAGTGCTTTAGACTTAAAAAAAAAAAGTGTGCAAAGTAATGTGAGAGCCTTGAAGAGGCCTTGACGAAACTAAATAAGTTCATGTTCTAACTTACTTTGATTTGGGCTACCACATTTATGTAGTGGAACTGCCACCACAGCTTGACTATGTGTTGTTGTTTAGTGCCATAGAGTCGGAAACCTGTTTAGGGTTTCCAAGGAGCAGCTGGTGAGTTTGAATCACCAACTTTATGGTTCAAACTGACTTACAGTCTAGTACTTATACTACAATTTCTACATTGTTTAGGCAGAAACCTGACAAAGTATTAGTGACTTTGAAGAGTCACATAGCAACACCATTTCATTCTGTGAATCATCCATAACTATTGAGTCTAATGGGTTACATCCAATCATAAATTGTAATGTCTGTGTCTCTTAAAAAAATAGCATGCTCTCTTGAGAAAAAAATCTTTTATGGAAAAATTCACATTTCTCAAAAGTGACTAAACTTTTTTGTTTTTAATAGTAAGTATTAGGAAGCTAAAGTTTTAGTTTCTAACCAAGAAGCCTTCCGTTTCCTTCACAGAATTGTCTAAAAGTAACTTACCATCATGGTCTGTGTTGGAAGGCTGACTATTGGATCTTTGGAGTCCAAATCTGAAACCTTCTGTGGATTCACTGTTTATGCTTGAATTTACTACTAGAACTCGTTGTTCTGTAAAGTGAATGGCATTTCATATTCACAGGATTGAAACATGACCCAGGGCCTTTATGTCCTCTGAGACAATTTTATGGGTGAACAGTTTTCGTGTAATTCAAAGACCAGAGAAGAAGCCATTGAGATATTAAGCTTCCAAACCTTGCAGTACAGAAAGCATAATTACCATATATATAAATCCTGTCTTCTATATGAGTAGGCTTCTAGAGGCTAATTCATATATGAACTGTTTTGATGAAGAGTTGTATTTTTAAGCATGTTTTCCTACTATTTTCAAGATTACTCTGTGACTGCCAATTCAAAGATTGTGGTGGTAACTGCCGGAGTTCGTCAGCAAGAGGGGGAGAGTCGTCTCAATCTGGTACAGAGGAATGTGAATGTCTTCAAATTTATTATTCCTCAGATCGTCAAGTACAGTCCTGACTGCATCATAATTGTGGTTTCCAACCCAGGTATTATAATATCCTATGGTTCAGTTCTTTGAAGTTCAATTTTTTTTGGTTTTATGTGTATGTGTGTTTTTCCATTAAAAAAAGAAAATCTGTTCTAGTATTTACTAACAGAAGCAGTTCATATGTCTTCTGGGATTAGCCACAAAGGAGTGGTGTTTGCAAAACAAAATGGCATTATCCCAGGCCAAATGTTCAGAAATGTGGAAAGAGTTTCATATAAAGCAATTTCATCTGCTTGTTTCATCTAGGTTTGTTGTAGTGTCTAAAAGCTTTTAAATTTTTCTATAATGATTGTACCAGGACACATAACAAAACTTTCACTTGAACGTATCTGACCTCCTGTTTTCTAGAAAATACATTTGCGTGTCTGCTACTCTAAAATCGAAAACACTACCCTAAAACTTTTCAAAGCTGAATAAAATTGAATTTAGAAACCAGAAAAACAAGCTATTCAACCAATTCTGTTTTAAAGATAGAAATCCACTGTGTTGATGACCCTTGATGATTGCATGGACATGTATTGATATACATGCTAAAACCAAATGCAACCTAAAAGTTGCATCACTTGCTAAATTAATATTTGCAGAATAAACATTCAAACAATTGGTTAGAAAAAAAAATCTTACTTTGTAAAGCTGAATCATTAAAATTCATTCTATTTTACATTTCCTTTGGCCACTATTCCATTTGCCATCAGATTATTGTTTATAGGTAACCATAATGAATACATAGATAAACAGTGGAACTGATTTCTCCTGTACTTCATTTAGAGAAACATTGCAAATAAGAACCAGGGGGAATCCCTACTAGTGTGTCGAATATTGAAAGTTAAGAGCTGGCAAGGACAGAGACTCTTTCAGTGTTATTCTTATCCTTCCTCTTCACACCGGGGTCAGAACTTACTAAATAGCAAAATCTTGCATATAAAACTGCTTCTAAATATATCTGTACCAGATAGATGGAGAACAGGAATGACAAATAGCTAGCACAGATCAAGTTACTCAAACCTGTGCCTAAGACAGCCATCGCTAACTGATTACTCAACTTTCTAAGTATAGTTTCAAAATCTAATACTCCAGGAATTACTCCCATTGTGTGAAGTTGGCAAGAAAGAGTTTGTAATAATCCAGTCCAAAATGCCTTTAAACTATATTAGGTGGTGTCCAAGTGTGAAAGTGAGGCGTGCAAGATTAATTTCTGTCTCCTTGCCTTCCTTGAAAGTTTGACCTCTTTGTCGTCTTGGGTTGTATGCCACTGGGGCAAAGATTCTGTCATAGTGGTCATTTTATTTAGTAGAAAATGTTAATAACCTGCATTATTACAGTAATTTGGTAAATATTATCAAATGCTAGCAAGATTGAAAGTAGTTTGCCTTGGTAAATTAGCTTTTGGCTTCCAGTGGCTGTCATTACAATCATACATTTGGGAGAAGCTTAACTGATGGTCTTATTCAAGCCTTCTGATCTCATTCTCTTACCATTCTTTCAATTTAAAATAAATCTAATTATCCTATATATTCGGTGCATTTAATAATGCAAATATAAGAAACATAATTTATATATTTCATGTTTTAAAATCAGACTTAACGTAAGGATAAGAGTTTATTCTTAACCTTCTAACCTCTATTATTTCTAAATATGATCAATTAAAGTATTTACATCTTTTTGGTCACATCTTTTGGGGGAATGGAAGAGGAGTTTTTTCAAGACAGTTTTAAATTTACATATATTCTTTCTAAAAATTTTAGTGGATATTCTTACATATGTTACCTGGAAACTAAGTGGATTACCCAAGCACCGTGTAATTGGAAGTGGTTGTAACCTGGATTCTGCTAGATTTCGCTACCTTATGGCTGAAAAACTTGGCATTCATCCCAGTAGCTGCCATGGATGGATTTTGGGAGAACATGGCGACTCAAGTGGTAAAAAAAAAAAAAAAAGACAATTTACTGTGTCCTTATGGTATTGTTCATGTGAATCTGATTTTTTTTTTATTGTTGTTTTAAATTTTATACACTTCCATAGGAGTCTTGGTATGGTGCTATAGGACAAGCACTGGACTCCAGGGTTCATTTGAATCACAATGAGTTTATTCAAACTCACCAGCCACTCCTTAGAAACCCTATACAGGGTGCTATGAGTCAGAAACAACTCTATGGAACAATAACAACATATGAGTTTGAAAAGTTATAAAAATAGTACAATTAATTCACATATTCTCTTACCATTTGCTTTTATTTATTTATTATTTCTTTCTTCCTCCCTTTCTGTATCTATCTCTCTAGGTGTCTCCAGGTGTCACTTGTGCCTAAATTTCAATAACCCTGCCCTTTTCTCCTTAAACCTTTTAGTGTGTATTTCTTAAGAACAAGGATTTCTTTTTCATCAAATGCCTGTTGTAATTGAATGGACTCCAGCTCCCGGCATCCCAATGTGTGTCAGAGTAGAACTGTGCTCCATAAAGTTTTCAGTGGTTGACTTTTTCAGGAGTAGATTGCCATGCCTACCTTCTAAGGTACCGCTGGGTAGACTTGAATCTTCAAGCTTTCAGTTAGCATCCAAGTGACTCACTAACCAAGGCCTTCACTTTTGCAAAATCACAGTACAGTTATAAATAATCAGAAAATATAACATTAGTACAATATTATCTAATCTAGAGTCCATATGCAAGTGTTGATAGAATGTTCCAGTCATGTCCTCTGTCTCCTTTTTGCCCAAGTTAGGATCACACATAACTTCTAGTCATTATGTCTCTTTCATGTTCGTTTTTCATGGTCTTGACACTTTTGAAAAGGCAAGAGAATTATTTTGTAGAATATTGTTAGTTTAGATTTGATTTCTCCTGTAGGTTGAGTGTATGTACTTTTGACACAAGATATTTTTGGTAGATAAGTGATTCTGGGTCCTTCTCAGAGCATCAATGAGTCCCATCATTAGTGATGTTCACTACAATCACTGAACTTTGTGTTTGCTAAGTTACAATAAGTGCTGGACTGTGAACCACAAAGTCTGTGATTTGAGCCCACCCATGGTTATGCAAGAGAAAGATGTGGCTCCCGTGAAGAATTAAAGCCTTGTAAGTCCTATACAGTGTCACTATGAGTCAGAACTGACTCCACAGCACTTAATAACAACAACAATGAATTGTTATGAAGTTATTATTTTACCATTGTAATTATTAATAAGTAAGGGTCACTATGCATTGGAACCGACTCCATGGTACTTAACAGTTTGTGAAGGGCTACTCTGAGACTGGATAAATATTTTATTCCTCATCCAACTTGTACCTATGAAATTTAATACCCACTGATGATTCTTGGTTGAGTTAATTATTACTATGATAGTTGCCAAACATGATGTTTGCCAAGCATGATAGTTCTATTTCTGTGACATTCATCATTCCTTACATGTCTATTAGTTGTATTCTACCATAAGAACTTTACCTTTTCTCTCATTTATTCATTTATCCATTCATTTATGTCAGTATTCATTCAGGTTTTATTCTATTCTATGAATATTCTGTTACTATCATCACAGTGTCTTGGTATGGCACTATGGATTAAGCACCAGACTGCAAAGCCTTTGAATTGCAAAGTCAGCAGTTCAAACTCACCAGCTGCTCCTCAGAAACCCTATACAGGATCGGTATGGGTCAGAACCAACTCAATAGCACTTAACTACAACAACATCATCACAGTGTGGCACTGTGGGCTAATGCATCAGACTGCAAGGTCAGTTAGAACCACAAAGTCAGTGGTTTAGGGTCGCTATGGGTCAGAACCTACTTGACGGCATTCAACAACATCATCATAACGCTAAAATTGTCTCTGATTTGGCCAGTGGCAGATTCCTCAAGCTGTTGCATTTTACTTGAGAATGGTAGTTAGAAACAAAGATCTGAGCAATAGATGAGCTCTTGCTGCTGGTATATCTTTGTGTCTGGGCGCTTTCAAATGAATTTTTCTAAAGTTTTTTCTGTGTTCTCCTTGCTTTCCTCAAACTTTCTGTCAATCCATTGAAGGTACCTAAATACTATTCTTTTGAATTCCTCTTGAATTAGTCCCATTACCTTTTCTTTCTCAGATATGCTTTCTGATTCTGCATCTTGGTCATTTGTTTGAGGCATTCTCTCCTGTTTCTTCATGTGAACTAAAATTGTCTTTTGTCTCTGGGACATTGTGGTGTTGTTGTATTTGTATTTAATTTATGATTGTATGTTGATGTGTTCTTAGGCTCTAACCAACTGTATCCTGTGGGCCTAGTTAGAATGAAAGCATATGCACACCATTCTACATCCAATATTCATACACCTCAGTTTAGGGTGGCTGTGGCTGGTGTTGGTTGTTGTTGATCAGGTGGTATAGTAACTGGTATTGGCTCTTGCCCAGTGGGTGGGGCTGCAGAGGGTATGGTTGAGGCTGGGTTTATATAGACATGTTGCTGTCTCCAACAGATGGGAAAGAGGAGAAAACACTCCCCCCAACACACACATACACACAAGAAAATGTAACAGAATATACAAGCAAGCAAAGAGAAAATAAAAAAGGATACAAAAGAAATACAAAACAGGCAGCAACCAGAAAAAAATATATACAATAATTTAAAAAAAAGAGGGACAGGAAAATGGAGTTCTAGAAGAGAAAAATAAGAGAGAAAATAAAAGGAAGAAATTGAAAAAAAAAAAAAGAAACACTTTGTAAAGCCATGAAGAGGAAGGATGACAAGAGTAGAGAGTAGTAAAGAAAGATCAAAAAGAAAAAGTATAAGAAAAGGGGAAATAAGAAATAGAAGAAAAGAAAAACAAAAGCAGAAATGGGAAGGATAAAATTCAAGGAACTGGAAGGAGAAGAAAGAATAAACAAACTAAAACAATGAAACAACAAAAGGGAAAAAAAAAATAGTGCAACTCTTGGACCTGAAAAGGAAAAAACTAGGGGTGCGCCTGCCAGCCAAGAAAGGATACGGCAGTGCAGTTTGTGGCCTTAATGGAGTTCCTCTAGGCCTAAGTGTTATACATGTTCAGGGTACTCAATCCAGAAGTAGTTCATGGAGGCCCTTGATGGAGCTATTTTCAACATCTTCTAGGACCACAGGGCAGCTGAGGGCAGGGTGGCTGGTTATGAGGATTTCTGCTAGACTAATGCTTGTCTAATGGCTCTGCAGGTTCTGTAGGTCTGGAGTAGAGACTGCCTGAATTCAAGCACCAAAGTGGCACAGAGACCTGTCTCACACCATAGTGGCCCACAACTACATGTCTCTGAATTTACCGAGAGCAGTGTCAACACTGGGGGTAGATGAAGGTGGGAGTTGGCCATACCTCTGGTCACCAGGGGAGTATGGGAGAAAAAAAGGAATTGCACCTTTCTCATTGCCTGTGTGAATCTGCTCTGCCAGGCCACTTCTGTCACCAAGTTATTGTTGTTAAATGCTGTTGAGTCCAAGATGGTTGTACCACATCTAGCTGGCCATTCACCTTCAGTCTTCCTGTCTTCCCCTCCCTGTTCAGCTTCTCTCAGCAAGCACTGAATCCACTCCTCTAACCCTCTAAGTTCAGGGTTCCAGAATTTTCATTTGTGTTTGTTTTGTTTGGTCTCTTCATACTTTTGTTGTAGAGGAGCTACGTAGTGCATCTCACTAGTTTGCCATCTTGTCGGGAGACTTTCCCATTCCCTTTAACTCATGCATTCCTCCCCATGTTTTCCCTTATCTTCATCATTCTTCTGCCAATCTCCTTGTTGTGTATAGATTGCCTTGCCTGTCACCTGAGTTAACATTTGTCTATTTTCTGTCTAGCCTTGGTGTGGCATTGTAGGATAAACACTGGACTTCAAGGTCAGTTTGAACCACAATGTTAGAAGTTCAAATTCATTCAACTCATTGTTGTGAGTTGGTAATGGTTCAATGGCATTAAAACCTTTGTTGTTGTTGTTGTTAGGTGCCATCGAGTCAGTACCAACTCATAACAACCCTGTGCACAACAGAATGAAACACTGCCCTATCCTGGGCCAACCTCACTATTGTTGCCACACTTGAGCCCACTGATGCTGCCACTTGGCCAATCCATCTTGCTGGGGGTCTTCCTCTTTTTCTCTGACCCTCCACCTTACCAAACATGATATCCTTCTCCAGCAACTGGTTCCTCCTGACAACTGTCCAAAGTATGAGAGACGAAGTATGGCCATCTTGACCTCCAAGGAGCACTCTGGCTGCACTTCTTCCAACACAGATCTGTTGGTTCTTTTGGCAGCCCATGGCACTTTCAATATTCTCCAACTTTAGTCAGTGATTATTACCCTTTCTTGGTCTTTTACAACATGATATCATACAAATTTGTCCTTTTGTGATTGATGAATTTCACTAGGCATAATGTCCTTAAAGTTCATCAATGTTATGAGGTGTTTTGCAGCTTCTTAGTTATTCTTCTAGGTAACATAGAGTTCCGTTGTGTGCATGTATCCAAGTTTGTTTATCCATTCTTCTATTTAAGGGCATTTAGACTGTCTGCTTCTTTTTGCTATTGTGTATAGTGTTGCAGTGAATTTGGATGTACATATATTTCTATGTATGTCACAGCTCTGATTTTTTGAGAATATATATACCAAGTAGAAGAATTACTGCATCAAATGGTATTTCTATTTCCAACTTTTTGAGTAAGTACCATATATTTTCCACAGTGGTTGTTCCATTTTACTGTCCCACCAGCAGTTGAGCAGCAGTCCAGTCTATATGAAGTTTCTTTTGAGATAGATTGAAATTGGGGCATTAGAGAATCTAGAAATAGACTATATTTGAACCTATACTAGAAAAAAATCTTTTTTTCTCATTCTAGAAGAAAAGGGCTTATATCCAGAAAAACAAACAGGAGACAGTAAGAAATTCGTCACACTAAAAGCTTAAGTTAGTCCGGAATTAGAATCCCTTATGAGTTTATAAATCTAGAGAGATATAAATAATTTCATATTCACTGAAAGTGTAATGTTGTTGCTGTTGTTAGTCCCGACCCACACCAACCCTTATGTAGGGCTACCATGGAGCAGCTGGTGAGCTTGAACCACTGACCTTGCAGTTGAAACCAACTTTGCAGTCCAGCACATTAACCCACAGCACCACACCAGGACTCTGAAAGTATGATAGAAGAGTTATGTTTTGTGTTGAATTAAAAGGTCAGCTATGTTACTATTTGATGACAAATGTCAGCTCTGCTGACATTGGAAGTTCTGCTAGAATCACTGCTTATTGGAGCAGTTCCAATTGGTATTCAGTAAGTCTCATTAGATATAAAATCTGAAGAAAGAATTACTTTAATCTGTGTCTGAAATATCTAAAATGTCTGTCTGTCTTTATAGTGGCGGTGTGGAGCGGAGTGAACGTGGCAGGGGTTTCTCTTCAGGAACTGAATCCAGAAATGGGAACTGACAATGACAGTGAAAATTGGAAGGAAGTGCATAAAATGGTGGTTGAAAGGTCAGTGGAAAATAACTCGATTTAAGATTAGCGTAGTGGTTACGAATCGGGCTGCGAACCGTAAGGTCAGCAGTTCGAAACTACCAGCGGTTCCGCGGGAGAAAGATGAGGCCTTCTGCTCCCGTAAAGATTAACAGCCTCGGAAACCCTGTGCAGGGTCGCTATGAGTCGGAACCTATTCTACGGCACTTAACAACAATAACAATGTTATCTTTACTTAGATAAAATTATAAGCACTTTTCTCTGGTTGCCTGCTCAGATATGAGTTAATTAAATGGAGCAGCTGGGGACTCTAGACCCAGAGAGGGAGAGGGGCTGTGTGCTGATGACTGGGGGGCAGGCTTGCAGGGTATACCCTTTGGTTGGTTAATGATGCATGGAGGTGATTGTAACCGTGGCACTGAAGCGATATATGATAGAATGAATGTAAAGCTAATGTTCTCCCATGTAAACTATCACACAATTCACAAAACATTTAAAAAAAAAAAAAAAAGGTTAATTTAAGAGTTATGTTGTAATAAGTTTACTGCTGTTATTTTTTACAACAGACAAGTCTAACTGTACTGGTCAAACTTGTGATAGTATTCCTAGGGAAATTAATTTTGATGGTAACAGGAATGAAACCTGAAATTACCAATTAGAATGGCTTCAAATTGCCTCTTATCATTAAATAAAGTTGACTTACTTCAAAAGGTAAACATAGACAGCTATTAGTCTCATAATTGCCTCAAATGAATACGTTCTGATTTATTGCTGAGTGTTTAACCTGTACTGTATTTTCCTTTCCACAGTCAACTAGAAATATCCTTTTATTTTTTCAGACAAGGTATCTTTTCTTAGCAACCATACTGTCTTTCTATAAACTTTATGCTTATCGAAAATCAACGTGTCATTTTAGACTATACCTGGGAAAGCCATTAAGCCTTTAAGATGAATCTTGGTTTCCTTTTCTTTTATTTTTCTATACTACAGTTAAAGTATAATGGAATGACACATATACGAATATAATTGTATAATACTTAATCATTTGGTAAGCACTCAATAAATGTGGTGGCACTGTGGGTTAATGCCCTGAGCTACAAGGTTGGCGGTTCAAACTCACCAATTGCTCCTCAGAAACCCTATACATGGTCATTATGAGTTGGAAGCAATTCAATGGCACTTGACAACAATAACAACAATTATTATTTACAAAATAATAATAATAGCTGATATGTCAAATGTAAGGCCATTTTATTTAGTTCCATTTTAGTGATTTGAATTTTCCAGAGATTTGACCTGTATATGGAGAAAAATAATCCTAAACATTTGACGTTGAAAGGGTTCTTGCAATTTCAACTAACATAGTCCTTTGATTTTACAAATAGAAAATTGTAGGCTTATCTGAATAATATAATTTGCCCAAGACCATCTAGTCAGTGATAGGTTGTATTAGATCCTAATTTCTTCTTACTTGTTCTAGACTTACCTTTGAAGTAAATAGCAACTCACTTTTAAGTACCAGTGCCTTTGTATTTTGAGGAATATAATTAATGCTGAGAAGATTACCAGACCAGTTATTTTCATGACTTTCCTTTTAAGTAAGTTAGTCATAGTAATTTAGGTTATGATGGTAACTTCAACCTCAGGATCAAGGTATATTTTGTACTTTGAATGTGAGGTGTTTTCTTATATTGTTTCCTGAAATTTTATGTTCATGAATCCATTTGATTGGTTGGAAAAATACACATTTTTACCACTCTGACTATAGATAAATATTTACTTAAAAATAAGCTATTTGAATATCTCAAAGCATTTATTCAATACCTACCACGTAATGCTTATGTTTTAAGCATTGCAAATTTATATTTATGTATATGTTGGTTTTATGCTGTGGAGTCGGTTCCAATTCATAGAGGCCATGAAGAGGTTTCTAAGGCTATAAGTCTTTATGGGAGCAGAAAGCCTCATCTTTCCTCCATGATGTGACTGGTAGATTTGAACTAGTGACCTTGCAGTTAGCTACCCAAGTTGTAATCAAATATGCTACCAGGACTCCTTGTGTATATATATAAATTCATTTTTAACACTCGGAACAAACTTATAACGTAGATAGCATTGTTATCTCCATTTTACACAAGAAGAAACTTGAGGCACAGAATGATGAGAGAACTTACTCAGGATTACAGTTATTATGAGAGCAGGTGTCAAACCCAGAGAGTCTGGTTTCAGTGATTAGTCTGATTTCAGTTCTCTCATAGATATTGTTCTTGTTTATAGTGCCTATGAAGTCATCAAGCTAAAAGGATACACCAACTGGGCTATTGGATTAAGTGTGGCTGATTTGATTGAATCCATGTTGAAAAATCTATGCAGGATTCATCCAGTGTCAACAATGGTGAAGGTAAGATAAATTGATAAAGAAAATAGAGTATGATTTCTAGCATTGTATTTCATAAATGAATTGCCTCAAAGAAGGACTAAAGGGAGAAGACGAAGGAAAGAAAACTTAGAAAATGAATTTTTGTGTGGACAAAATAACAATAATTGTGTTTTACATTTTAACCAGTGTTGTATAGCGTAAGTACACTGACAAACCAGACATTTACCCAAGGACACAGTTCAGAAGAGTTAGGAAAGAAGGAGGAATGGACTCAAGAAACACAGGGAAGTAGGAATAGTAATGTTACACTGAGAGGATTGTAATCAATGAGGTGAACAAAATGTGTATGAATTCTCGAATGGAAAATAGATGCTCTGCTATGCAAACCTTCATCCAATTCACAATAAAA
>NW_006408616.1:595991-605805 GCF_000296735.1 Chrysochloris asiatica | reverse complement strand
TTAGGATTTAATTTTTGGCCTATTTCCTCTTTTGTCTGCTTGTCCCACTCCACAATCCCTGTTCAGGTCTTTTTTCTAGTTGGAAACAGTTCAGGACCGGCTGTGGCTGTTTGGTTTTAATTGGAAACTGTCTCTTTAAATTTTGAGGAGAACTGTGCGCATTCGTAGTAGAACCCTCCAGGGGTGGGGCTGGGGTGCCCACAGCTCAGGCACCCCTATAGTCATTAGAATGGAGGTGCACAGAAAACAAGGGGCCAATGAACAGATACCAAAAGAAAAGAATGTCCACACCTTTATTTCAGTGGTTCTGCCAGGCGTCCGTGGCCGCTCCGATCTTTCCCCCATGTGGTCTCACCCAAGATGGTGGCTCTTGGAGCAGCTGAGAGTCCCGGACTAAAAATCAATAGATTTCTTGCTTCTGCCACAAATTCCCCCAGCTGTGAGCCTTCCAACCTTCTAAATATTCCTTTATATGTGTTTCAGAGTTCTGGGACCCTCTCCTGAGCCTGCTTGGTCGGGTATTCTGTGTTGCTGTTGGCGGAGCTCCTTTACTGCACTTCCACCCAATCCACCATCTTGTTTGTTCTTAAAACTAATGTTTATAAAACCCAATCCTCAGTTCTTTCGAATGTCTACCTCAGTGTTCTACACAAACGTTCCCTCTTTTCCAACAGAAGTCCAGGATAAAAGTATAAAAGTTGTAGCAGCAGTCTATATAATTTTACAATTCCTCTTTATAGAATGTGATGGATTAAATATGCATGTTTATGCTGACTTTTACTAAGCACATTCTCAAACTATGTTGTTGTTAAGTGCTGTCGAGTTGATTCCAACCCATAGCAACCCTGTATAGGGTTTGCAAGGAGCACCCAGTGAGCTTGAACCACCAACGTTGCAGCTCAAACAACTTTGCAGTCTGACACATTAGCCCACAGTGCCATACCAGGACTCCTCAAAATATAGAACCTCTTAAGTGAGAGTCATAGGGTTTGTTTTCAAATGTGTATATTAAGAATAGATAGCCTTTGATGTTGCACCTGATGCTGTAGAAAATTAAGTTCAGTTCAAAAGCCATGAGATAAACACAATAAAAATGACTAGTTAGATAGAAATTGATCATTTATTCTTCAAACAAAACTAAAATTGTATTAAAACTTTGTTTAGTAAGATAATGGATTCATTTTTCACTAGTCAGTGCCAGAGGATAAAAGTAAGAAGGGAATGTAATAGATTAAAAGAAACAAGAAATTGTATACACAAATGTAAAATTGATGCATATAGATGTATTTCAGAGTAAGATGGCCTGCCAGGTGCTTGCTTTAAACAATAACAAAAATTTTAAAAAGTAAATGTGACAAAAATTGGATAAATGATGTGTCTTGGAATATATACTCACATATAGGAATGTGTTTACTCTTTCTACTTTTGTTGGTGTGTAAAATGTTTGTAACTAAATGTTCAAAAGATTATATTACACTAACTCTTAATATAATTAAATAACTTGATCACGTTTTAGTTAAATAGATCTTGTGACTAAATTACTGCATAAAAACTGATAGTTTTAGAAATTGTGCTCTTTTTTTTAAACAACTTTTAAGTGTTACAACAATCTTGTTTTAATAATCTATTTTCTTATAAGTATCTAGCTTCACCATATAGTATAAAGTTGCATATTCTATGTATTTAATTCAAAATGTAAGTATTGGAATAAAATATGAGTGATGAAAATTAGTTTAAAGAGTGCATTTGTGCTTACCAGCGTTTCTCCCATTCTTTCTGTTCAAACATAGGACCGTTCCTACTCATGGTTTCATATCCTGATCTAAAAGACTATTTCTGTTTCTGGCAGGGGATGTATGGCATTGAGAATGAAGTTTTCCTGAGCCTTCCGTGCATTCTGAATGCTCGAGGGTTAACCAGTGTTATCAACCAGAAGCTGAAGGATAATGAGGTTGCTCAACTCAAGAAGAGCGCAGATACTCTGTGGGACATCCAGAAGGATCTAAAAGACCTGTGACGTTTGAGTTCTATGCTGTAGAAATTTAAAACCACAATGTGATTAACATGAGCCTTTAGTGATTATCCAAGTATATGGATAACAGTCTGCTTTTCCTTTCCTAAGTATGTGAATTTGGGCCCACATGATTACAGCACATGCTTGGCTTAACGTTTGCAATATGAGCCCTTGAGAAATAAAATTACCTGTTGTAGCGTGCTTCTGTTTCTGAGATGTCTTTTTAAATAATTTCTGTAAGATGTCAATTTGCCTACTTGTAAAATCTTCTTCCCACACATCATAAATTTGCCTAAATTTTAGTATCATCTATATGCACCCCTCCAAAGAGTACACACATGCATTGTCAGGATTTGCAGTATGATTTTTTTGTGGTGGTCTAAAAATATGGTCATCTTAAGAAGGTCCTGGTGTGGCGCTGTGGGCTAATGCATCAGACTGCAAAGTCGTTTGAACTGCAAGGTTGGTGGTTCAAACTCACCAGCTGCTCCTTGGAAATCCTATACAGGGTCACTATGGATCAGAATCAACTCTACGGAACTTAACATTTGTGAGTTAGATGAAGGTTTACATACAGAACACGTCGTCCGTTTTACATTCAACAATTCATATACATTTGGTTTCATTTCACTGATTGCAATCTCTTCAATGTAGTAACATCTTACTTCCTCTGTGTGCTTTCTTATCCCATTCCTTCTTCTTTCCAAACCCTTCTGAACTTTGGAATTAATTTCCTTCCAGTTAGTTTTATTTGATAGTGACGGAAATAAAAGTTGGACTGAATGTTTCAGATCTAGGTTATTGGGAGGCATCACATTTATGGGTATTAGGAGGAAGTCTCTGAAAGCCTGATGTAACTGTCAGGAATATATCTGAGGGCAGTTCTGAGAACAGGATGGCCCTTTGGGAATCCCTATACCAGCAACTTTGATCTTCTGAAAGATGTTTGAATTTTCAAGTGAGGGTGTTAATTCTGTTGTTAGTTGCCATCAAGTAGATTTTGACTCCTGGTGACCCCTTGTGTGAAGTAAACTTGTACCACAGAGTTTTCAATGCTGTGGCCTTTTTGGAACAGATCATCTGGCCTGTCCTCCAAGTCAATTCTAGGAAGATTTGAACCACCAACCTTCCAGGAAGTAGTCAAATGTTTAACACAGAGGCTCCTGTGTTAATCCTTGTTAAGTGCCCGTCAAGTCAGTTCCAACTCAGCAACCCTGTATAGAGTTTCCAAGGAGCAGCTGACCTTTTGGTTAGTAGTCCTTTGCTTATCCTACAGCACCACACCAGAGGTCTGTGTTAATATAAAATGGGAGAATTTCTTACAGTGTGCCATGTTATTGAAAGATGTGAATGGAAGGGGCCTTCTTGTAGTCCTTGAAAGATGCTACTTAATGTGTTGTTAATAACAGGCTACTCAGCTCTGACTCATAGCAACCTATATATTAACAGAACAAAGCATTTCCTGATCCTGTGAAATCTTGCTGATCTTTCATATGTTTAAGTCTATTGTTGTGGCTACTGGGTTAACCCATTCACTGAGGGTTTCCTTATTTTCATAGGCTTCCTACTAAACATGGGGAGTGCAGTGGTTCCATAAGATAAGCACTGGACTTCTAACCACAGTTCAAGTCCACCGGCCACTCCACAGGAGAGGAATGAGGATTTCTGCTCCTGGAAAAATACTTAACGCCTCAGAAACTCTATACTGGGTTGCTATGAGTCAAAACCAACAACATGACACTTACAACAGCAACAACCTACTAAACATGATGAATTTTATAGGGATAGAGTATAGAATACATCATGGACTGCACTTAATAGTATTGTTAAGTGTTGTCGAGTCATAGCAACTTTCTGTAGGGTTTTTAAGCTGTAAATCCAAGCCCATGAAATATAAGCGCTCAGTAAACACTATCTGTTATTACTGATCTGACTATGTTATTTCTGGTTTAAAACCAAGATAAATTTCAGTCTCCTCAGGGTAGCATGCAAGGCTCGTAGTGACTTGGTTCCCATCCACCTCTTCCACGCACATTCTGCCCTGTCACAATATTTTTTAAACTCTAACTCCTTCCCTTACTTTCCAGACCATTTCATGTCTTGGAAACTTGGCTTGTATTATTCTGTTTCCTGGAATTCTGTCCCTGCATTCTTGTCCTTTACAACACTTGTTCTTCAAGTTTCAATTGCCACTTCTGCTGGGAAGCCGCCTGACCTGACACAAACACTCCTACTTTCATTGCCTTCTGCTCTCATAATATCCTTATATTCTTCACACCTTCAATTTGGAAAAATTATAGATGAATCAATCTACATGTGAAAAGAGAAAATAAACCATATCTTTCTAAAAGAAAACATGAGACTTGCCTTTATTACTTCAGATCTTTCTAAGAATTCAAATCTAAAAGCCCATTGCCATAGAGTCTGTTTCAATGTCTAGTGACCCTACCATACAGGGAAGAACACTCCCATAGGGTTTCTAAGATTGTAATATGATGGAAGCAGATTCCCAGGTCTCTATTCCGCATAGTGGTTGGTGAGTTCTAATGGCCCACTTTTCAGTGTCCAGCTGAGTGTTTAACCACTTAATCACCAGGACCCCTACTCCAAATCTAACAAAACAAAAAACCTACATTGTCAATGGAGTTGATTGCTACTCAAGTGACCCTACAGGCCAGAGTCAAATTGTCCCATAGGATTTCCAAGACGAATTTTTAAGGAAGCAGACTGACATAGCTTTTTCCCTAAGAGCAGCTGGTGAGTTGCAGCCTAATGCTTCATCACTGTGCCACAAGGAAGGGCTTCTTACTCCAAATCTAGAAAACAGTTGTTAAAAAATTAACTCAATTTAGCTACAGAAAAAAAATAACATTCTCCTTGGGGGGCCGGGAGAGACATAAACAAAATCAAACTACAAAAAAAAAACTAGGGAGAAAATAACAAATAGGTAAAGAGTAAATATTACTCTTAGACATTGTGACGAGTTCTTAGACATTGATTTAAAGGGACAAACAAAATACAATACCAGTACACAGAATTCATAAAAAGAAATAATGGCTTTTAAATATATGAAAGAATTGTCTAACTTCTTAGTAAGAAATGACAAAGTACATTGATTTACCATTTTTCACTTAGGAGGAAACATTCTGGAAGCATGACTGGAGAAAAGGAACTCAAATATTGATGGAAGAAGAGTAATTTGTATAACTGTGGAGGGCAATTCATTTTTCAAAGTTAGAAGTGTGTGCCTTTTAACTCAGGAGTTTCATTTTTGGGAATCCATCCTACATGGCATCCTGGTGTGGCATTGTGGGTTAATGTGCTGCAAGGTCTGTTTGAACTGCAAGGTCAGTGGTTCAAGCTCAACAGCTGCTCCTCAGAAACCCTATACAGTATCGCTAAGAGTAGGAACCCACTTGACAGCAGTTAACAATAACAACAACAATCCTATATACGATAACAATAACAATATATATTCCAGTTTCTTTTGGCAGTGTTGTTTGCAATAGCAAAAGATAGAAAACAACTGAGATGTCTATCATATCGAGGACTGTTAAGTAAATTAAATTTACTCATTACATAAAATATATTCCATTGTGTTCAAAAAAAGAACATGCTCTTTACTCATCAGTATAGTAAGCGAAAAGGACAACACTCAGAAACTCAGAACTGTGCAGACTTGTACTATGCTATCTTTTATGCAAAGAAGAGGGAAAAACATACTTTGTATTTGTTCGAATGTGCATTACAAAACTCCAAGGGTACCAAAAAACTTACGTATTCTTATGGTTATGGGGATGGTAGTCAGGGCAGAAGGAGCCCTGGGGGCACAATAGTTAATTTGTTAATTTAAAAGTGGGAGTTCAAACCCACCACTCACTCTGCTAGAGAAAAGACTTGGAGTTCTGCTCCCATAAAGATTTCCATTGCTATCAAATAGATTCTGACTCATAATGCCATAAGGCCAGAGTAGAACTCAAAGAGATTCTAGCCCATGAAACCCAGTGAGGCAGTTGGACCCTGTCCTATAGGGTAACTATGAGTAGGAATTGTCTTGACATCACACAACATCAACTACAATGATGGGGGTGGGAGATCTTTACAAATGAAAAGGAGCATTTTACTTCTTCTTTTACTTTAAGATTTTTGAACCAGGTGATTAAAAAAATAAATGTCAGAAATTTCTTTCAAAGACAGAAAATACCAAATATGACATTACCATCTTCTACAATTATAATAGATTAGTATTTAGTTCTTATGTTATTTTTTCAGCCTACTACAAAAAAAAAACCTTTATTTTGAAAGTTTTAATGATAATTAACATATACGTATCTATCCTTGCCCAGATTACAAAAAAAATTTAAAAAACAACCAACCCATTCCAATAGCATTAGACTGGGTGCTAAGTGCTATTGTTTGTAGCAATTGGAAGAAGCCTGGTGGTGCAAATAGTTAAGCACTTCCCTGCTGACTGAAGGGTTGACAGTTTGAACTCTCCTGCCACTTGGAGGGAGAAAGATGTAACAGTCTGCTTCTATAGAGATTTACAGCCTTGGAAACCCTATTGGGCAGCTGTACTCTGTCCTTTTGGGTCACTGTGAACCAGACTACGCAGCACCAATGGGGTTTGGTTTGGTTTGGTTTGGTTTAGGAGCTGCTTTTTTAAAAAATAGAAGTCAGATTTCACGAAACTTTTTCAAGATCTAATTTGTAATTTTTCTCTTGGGAAATGGATCAAATGTTACATTTATGTGAGATGTTCTCATTGTCTTATACTTACTAGGCATTGTTGTATTGTTCAATGCCATCAAGTAGATTCCATCTCATAACAACCCTGTATAGCGTTTCTAAGGAGTTGCTGGTAAGTTTGAAGGCCAACCTTGAAGACCAAGGAATAATGGAGTCCTGGTGTGGTGCTGTGAGTTAATGTGCTAGACTGTAAGTTTGATTGGAACCGTGAGATCGGCAGTTTAAACTCACCAGTTGCTCCTTTGAAACCCTATGCAGGGTCTCTATGGGTCAGAACCAACTCAACAGCACCTAACAACAACAACAAGGAATAACACAGCCTCAGAAACCCTTATACAGTGTCATTATGAGTTGGAATCAACCTAAAAGCAACAAAAGCACAAGGAATAAATTCTGTTTATTTTTTCATGGAGCATGTAATTTCTGAATAAATGCTGTGTTTGAGGGTAATCTGAGTATACCATTGAGAAGTGAAGTTCCTTTTCTCTAGATTATTAATTGAAACACAATGATGGCAAAGCTCAGGTAGAAGACCCGCCTTTCTGTTTAAATATCCTGTGTGCTTAGACAATAAAGGACAGACATAATAATGTCAGAACTAACAGATTAAGCTGGGGGTAAACAATTTCTTCTTACATGCCTAGAATATACACTCTTAGTTAAATTTATTCTGAAACAACTAAGAAATTTGACTTCTAGGAACCAGACACATAGAGTGGTGAGCATATTCTGAAATTAATTTAGGGGGAAATTTCCTAAGAAATATTTTTAATTAAATAAATTAATTTTTGAATAATTTAAAGTTTCTCCCCAATTGAAAAAAAATCATACATCAGAAGGCGATGACAACACACTTCCTAGGTTATCTCTGTTTTGTTTTACTGACATGGCATTTGGCCGCCCCCAGTACTAAACACTGATGGTTGCTGGGCATGTTCCCTTAGCAATGAGGAGCTAGATGGCTGTGTGGACATTATGACTCCCACCTGATACCAAGCAGCTGGTGCTTTCAATCCACACTGAAGGTGCAAAATGGTCATTTCTAATCAGTTGCATACTTCTAAGACTAATGCACAGGATATTTTTAACAGGAGATAAAAATAATATATACTAGCAAAGGGCTCTTCAAAGAGACATCACGATCTATTTATTTAAAAATCTGAATATTTATTATGCTTGTATCTATCCCTAATAATAGCATGTGTGTAGGAGAGACGGGAAAGAAGAGAGCTAGCACAAAGCCTAACACAAACCGGCTCTTAGTAAGTAAAAGTTAAATTGCATATTAACAGAAATAGTATATGTTAAAAAGCCAATTGCATGTATAAATATATTTACATATAAGCATATATGAAAAGCATGCTTTATTCTATATGTTAACTTTGAACCTACTACATATATCATAATATAGTTATATATTATCTTAATTACATGACTTTTAAACACTCTCTCCAACTGCTGCATCCATAAAATAACTACCAAGGTCTCTGGATTTCAATCATAAAAGTATACATTTGGGTACCCTTAAAGATAAAAACCTTATCTCCAGCAAAACTGATTTTTTAAAAAAAAATTTTGTGAACATTGAAAATGAAATAAAAAGAATGATGTAATGTTTTATGTAGACAAGTAGCTTACAGGAGTCCTGGTGTGGTGCTATGGGTTAATAGGACTGCAATGTTGCCTTGCACTGCAAGGTCGACAGTTCAAGCTCACTAGCCATTCCTTGGAAACCCTACACAGGGTCACTCTGTGTTGGAACCGACTCAATGGCACTTAACAATAACAAAGTAGTTTATAACAAATTGTGAGGCCAATTTATACCATCAGGAGTTGGTTATTCTGGCATGAGTTTTAATCTTATTCCCAGGTATGCTGGGCCCCTGTTATTGTTATTCCTTTTTTTCCCCCTCCTACTTCAAAACTGTGCTACTTTCCCATTATCTTATGTACTCTTATAAGCACTTTTAATTATTTTCTTAAAAAATGTAGACAGTAAGTTGTGGTGTGGCTCCACAGGATAAGCACAAGGTCAGTTTGAACCACAAGGTCAGTAGTGCAAACTCACTAACCACTCCTTGGAAACTCTATATAGGGTTGCAATGAGTCAGAACCAATTTGATGGCCCTTCATAACAACAACAACAAATAATTAAAGCCACACAAACAGCAGGAAAACCTCTAAAGACTAGGATCCAAAAATGGAACAACACATTCACCATGTCCAACAATCTTGATTTAGATAAGCATATGAAAACACAGAACATTATTCTAAAATTCAGTACAATACATGAGTATTTACCTTTCCTGCTAACACAGCTATCAATGTGGTGGAATATGCAGCGGGTAAAATGATGAAAACTTCTTAGATATTATCAATAAGTAGCTGAGCCTGGGGTCTCAGGACCATAGTCTCACGTGACACCATGGTCAATTGATATAACAAAGCCCACAAGGTCAATGTTTTACAGCCTACTTTTGTAAGTAGCATCTGGAATATTAAAATCTCATTAGTGGCCGCCGCCGACATCACTACCGCTGCCAAGTCCTCCGCCTGCTGCCTCGCCATGTCATGCTACCATTGCCACCGCCTCCCCTGCCGCCCCAGCTGGAGCGGGAGAACCCCCAGCGCCCCCTCCAAATCTCTCCAGTAATAGGAGACTGCAGCAGACTCCGGCCCAGGTGGACTAGGTCATAGTGAGGGTGAACTTGAACAAAGTCCTGGGGCGGAACTAAAAGCTATAGGAACTGTATGACCGTGCAGATACACTCCAGGCAGGGGCCTCCCAGTTTGAAACAAGTGCAGCTAAACTCAAGCGCAAATACTGGTGGAAAATCCTCAAGATGATGATCATTTTAGGAGTGATTTGCGCCATCCTCCTCCTCATCGTTTACTTCAGCACTTAAACCCCTGAGGAGCCTGCCCTGCCTAGAGAGGGTCCTCTTTCCTGCAACCCCAGCCACTCCTCTACCTCTCCACCATATCTTCCAGTGCCCCACCTCCCCTGGATTCGTGTGTGTGTGTGTGTGTGTGTGTGTGTGTGTGTGTGTG
>NW_006408616.1:590973-595608 GCF_000296735.1 Chrysochloris asiatica | reverse complement strand
TTTTTTAAATGCACTTAATGGTCAGAAAGAGACTGGAAGAACTAGAGGCTAGGATCCTCCACCAGCCTTCAGGTCTGGAAAAGAGCTTACCCTTATGGCCCAACTTTCAGCCAAGCAATATATAGGTATATAGGGGGACATCAACACTACTAAGGTATGCTCACTCTGAATGATGGAATGTTCAATCATTTAAAATCAAAGGGGCAACATGTACCTAAGGACAAAGGTGAGAAGGGATGTGAAGGTGGTTGGAATGGAGATGGGAGTCACAGGGAAGAAGCAGGATAACCCTGGCTCAATGAGGGGATTGCAATCATTGAGATGAAACAAAGTATATGATTTGTTGAATGTAAAACTTGTGTATAAAATCTCACTCAATTCACAATAAAAAGTTATTTTTTTAAACATGACCATGACCAAGTTAAAAAAATAATAATAATAAAATCCAGTACAATAAATGTTTGTTGTTGTTATATGTCATTGAGTCGATTCTGACTCATAGCCACCCTATAAAGGACTTCTGAGGAGTGGTTGGTGAGTTTGAACTGCTGAAATTATGGTTCAAACTGATCTTGCTGTCCAGTGCTTATCCTACAATGCCACGTCAGGTCTCTATAGTCATACATGTATATGTTGTTGTTATTGTTAAGTGCCGTCGAGTTGGTTCATTTCATAGCGACTGTGTATAGGGTTTCTGAGGAGCGGCTGTTGGGTTTGAACAGCTAACCTTGTAGTTCAAACTGACTTTGAATCCAGCACATTATCCCACAGTGCCACTCCAGGAGTCAACATTGCCACACCAGGAGTCTCTCTCTATATATACATATTGTTGTTGTTGTTGTTGTTAGGTGCCGTTGAGTCAATTTCAACTCATAGCGACACTATTTAGGGTTTCTAAGGAGTGGCTGGTGAATTTGAAGAGGCGTGGGGTTTTCAAATGCAGCCTGATGTCACTGGAGCCTCAGACTCAGGTTTCTGAGTGCTAGATGGTGAGGCTGGAGAAGGTGGCAGTAGTCTATTTACACAAAGGTTCTTCAGAAGACAAAGTTGTACTGATTCAACATCACATAGGGATATCTCAAAATCTACAATGAATATTTAAGCTACTTGAATCACTGATTTTTTTCAGTGCTACTGGATTTCTGAATAATTTATTCATTAAACTCTCCAGCAGGAAGTCCATTGACATAAAGCATTCTGTTAAAAATATATAATCTCTTCTCTCCTCTTCCTTAATCCTTTTACCTGGAAATTGGCAGCAACTGTATTATTATAATACAAATCTGCTGCATTAAAGTGTTCAAGAGCAAAGATATCAGTTTGAGGACTAAGGTGAGCCTGACCCAAATCATCGTATTTTCAGTATCCTCATATGCATGTGAAAGTTAGACAATGAATAAGGAAGACCACAGAAGAATTGATGCATTTGCGTTGTGGTGGTGGAGGCGAGTGTTGAGAGTACCTTGGCTAGCCAGAAGAACAGGTCTGTGTTGGAAGAAGTACAACCAGAATGTTCCTTAGAAGCCAGGATGGAAAGACTTCATCTCTCATACTTCAGATATATTATCAGGAGGGACTAATCCCTGAAGAAGGATATTGTACTTGGTAATGTGGAGAGTTGTCAAATACCCCCAATGAGATGGATGGGCACAGTGGCTGCAGCAATGAGATCAAGAGTAACAATGATTGTGAGCTTAGTACAGGACCAGGCAATGATTTATTCTGTTGTGTGTAGAGTCAATATGAGTTAGAACTGACTTGGAGGCACCTAACAATAACAACAACAAATATTATTAAGTATGGAGAGGCTTGAATTAAGAGAAAGAAGGAAAAAACAAAGAAAGAAAGAAAAGCATCAATTCTAGAGAGAAGAATCTTCCCTGTGAAGGCAAATTTTCTGTTTCTAACCAAGTTCTGTCAACCCTCCAACAGGCTCAAAGACAGTTAGAAAGACTGGACTATCTCTTGTTGTTGTTAAGTGCCATTGAGTAGGTCCCAACTCATAGTCATTCTATATAGGGTTTCTGAAAAGTGGGGGTGGGTTTGAACCACTGACTTTGTGGTTAGCAGTCTAGTGCTTGCTTATAGTGCCGCATCAGGATCATCTTTTGACATTGTCTTTTTTCTTCACTTTTTCTCCTTCTCTAGTTGCTGTTGTATCCCATTGAATTGACTCTGACTCAGAGTAACCCTATATGACAGAGTAGAACTGCCTGCCCCATAGGGTTTCCAACATTGTAATCTTTATGACCTGGTGTGGTGCTGTAGAATCAACACTGGACTGCTAAATACAAGGCTGGTGGTTCAAACTCAACAATCGCTTGTTGGAAACCCTATACAGGGTCATTGTGTGTCAGAACTGACTCAATGACACTTAACAACAACCACGGTCTTTATGAGAACAGAACTCCAGATCTTTTCTTCTGTAGAGCTGCCAATGGGTTCAAACTTCCAACCTGCCATCCTTTTTCTTGATTAGCAATCAAGGGCGTAACCATTGCACCATGTAAAATTACCTATAAAACAAGGTAAGTAAGAGCTAACTTGTGCATATTTTCTAATCTGTAGTGAATAATGTTACATTTTTTCAATACAACAAAGATTCTGCTTCTAGATATGGTAAACACCTGTCTGTCTTCCAACCCCACAGCATTTTTGTACAGATTTAATGCCTTTGTTTTGTTTTGTTTTGTTTTCAAATTTAGCTTACATTAGGGTGATAGTTGGCTAGGGAGAGATATTTAAGAGGTTAAATTAATAGGATTTCAGAGTGACATGTGGTAGTGGTCATAGTGGTTAGGAGGGATGATTCTAGAACCAGACTACCTGATATAAAATGATGACTCTGACACTTATGGATTTTTAACTATAAAGGAATCCCTTAATCTTATAGGACTCAGTTTTGGTGTCAATAATTAAGGCATTTCTCTCACAAGTGTTTTAATGAGTATTAAATATATTATAGAAATAAAACACTCAGTAAACTGCCAACTATTTAGTGAGTGCTCTAATAGATATACTATTAAATTGGATAAAGGGAAATGTGGATGAAGAAGTCAAGACCCAAGAAAGACTCTCAGAAATTATTTCTAGTATATTCAAATGAGGTTGAAATTTGGTTTAAAATGAATCCTTTGAAAGCATGGCATTCTTAAGCTTTAAATTATTAAAAACCTGTACAAGATGTTTGTGTTCTTGCCGAACAGGAGAATTTTTATTTTTTTCCAGAACAGACCCCATTGAGAAAACTACTCACTCCTTTAAAAAGATTTAAAACAAAAGAGCTAAATTTCTGCCAAAAAATAGATATAGAACTCTAAAGAACAAAAATGTAGCTGCCAGATACCATGGAGCACTATCATAAGAAGCTGTTTCTTGGGCAACGAGAAATTGCTGTTAGGTGCTGTCAAGTCCGCTCTGACTCATAGTGACTCTATGCACTTGACAGAACACAAAATGCTGCTTGACTCTGAGCCACCCTCACAATTGTTGTCCTGAGCCCATTGTTGCAATCACAGTGTCAATTCATGTTGTTGGGGATCTTTAACAGGCATGATGTCCATGTCTCAGCACTGGTCCTTCCTGTCCATTCCTCAGCACTGTCCACCCTCACAATTGTTGTCATGATCCCATTGTTGAAATCACAGTGTCAATCCATGTTGTTGTGGATCTTTAACAAGCATGATGTCCATTCCTCAGCACTGGTCCTTCCTGATAACATGTATGTAAAACAAACTCTCACTGTCCTCCCTTTCAAGGAGCATTCTGGTTGTACTTCCAAGATAGATTTGTTTGTTATTCTGGTAGTTCATGGTATATTCAGTTTTCTTCACCAACACCATAATTCAAATACATCAATTCTTCTAAGGTTTCCCTTCTCCAGCTTTCACATGCATGTGGGACAATTGGAAAGACCATGGCTTGGGTCAGGCATACCTCAGTCCTCAAAGTGACATATTTGCTCTTTAATACTTTAAAGAGAACTTTCGTAGCAGATTTACTCAATGCAATATGTTCTTTGATTTTGTGACTGCTGCGTCCATCAGCATTGATTGTGAGACCAAGTAAAATGAAATTCTTGAGAACTTTGATCTTTTTTTCTGTTTATCATGATGTTGATTGACACATTTGAGAGGATTTTTGCTTTCTTTATAAGGAATTATTGTTATTATTGCTGCTATTATATGTGGTCAAGTCGGTTTTGACTCACAGTAATCCTGCATAGTTGGTTTCTGAGAACAGCTGGTGGGTTTGTACTGCCAACCTTGTGGTTAGTGTGGTTAACAGTCCCATGCTTATCCTATAAAACCACACCAGGGCTCAAGGAATTAATAGGTCCTTGTGCTGTGCTGTAGGACAAGAACTGGACTGCTAAAGAAAAAGTTGGTGGTTCAAGCCCACCAACCACTCCTCAGAAACCCTATACAGGATTACCATGAGTCAGATATGACTGGCGGTCACTTTACAACAACAAAAAGTAATTGAAAGGGCTTTTGTGTACAAGTACTGGCTGTATATAAATAACAGCATTTATTTGCACTAGAAGGAACTCAAAATTACAATGGAAAAGCATCCTGTTTTGCATAGCACACTAATGATAAAAAGTGAATAAATTAAATAAGAAAATAACAAAAT